>NC_079454.1:45903806-45913806 GCF_903798145.1 Danio aesculapii | reverse complement strand
AATTTGACATTACCAAGACAACAAAACCATACATCTGTCATCTGTCATAAATCTGTCATAAACATAATTGTCATGAAGTCATTATAAATGTGTGATGAATTTTATAACTGGCATCATTAATATATTTTTTTGACCTCAACTACAGTGGTACAAGCTGAATTTGTCATTAAAATGTCATTAAATATTATTGATGCTGTTAAAATTGTTGTAATGACAGATGATTAATGATAAATGGCACACATGCGGTTTTACTGTTCTTGAATATAAATTTTATATTTAAAAAATCTGTAATCTGGTTAACAATGCGTTTCCGTAATATTTGTGATGTTTTGGTACTTTAAAAAATGGTGTGTGATACTTTAAATGGATGAAATACTTTACCATAAAATGTAGAAATTTATTTTAAGGTTTCTGCTGTATCTTTAATGGTAAAGTTCAGGCAACCACAGCTGCTGTTTTTTTTTTTATCGTAAATTTTAAGTATTTTTTTAACAGTGTACAATACATGTAAAAAAACACTATTTTCAACAATAAAACAACTGTAAAAATGCTACAGTAAAAATCTTTAACCTAGTTAACTGTACGTTAATGTTTATATATGTATGTATATATATATATATATATATATATATATATATATATATATATATATATATATATATATATATGTATGTATGTATGTATGTGTGTATGTATGTATATATGTATGTATGTATATATATATATATATATATATATATATATATATATATATATATATATATATATATATATATATATATATATATATATATATATATATATATATATACATACATATATGAAAGACTCCTAAGGTGACTGGTGTGTTGATATGGGGGATCCTGATTGGTCGCAGTGTTGTTCTTCTGTCCAATCAGCTGTAAGCTTGGCCCCATGAACCAAGAATGAACCATTTAAACCACCAGTGTTCAACATCCACTTGGATGATACAGCCAATTAAGTGGATGAGGATAATTGAGAGGCCATGATGGGTAAGGACCAATGGAGGGAATTTGGCCAGGACACCGGGGTTACAGCCATACTGCCATGGGATTTTTAATAACCACAGAGAGTCAGGACGTCGGTTTAACGTCTCATCCGAAAGCTGATATATGTATGTGATGTGTAGTGCTAGTACTTTAAATCACTGGTGTGTAATACTATCATTTAATGAAATACAGTAGTTTACTGTAAAATTTTTACAATTATTTTTTTTATAGTAAACTTCTGGCAACCACAGTGGCCTTTTTTTCCGTAAATTTTATTGATTTTTTTTAATGGACTGTGGAATAAAGTTGTTTGTGATGAATATTGGTTAATTATGTGACTTTCTCATCACCATATGATTATGTTTTGTAACATAGCAAATGATATGTAGATATTAATACTTCAAAACATTGGTGCATTAGCAATATAAATGAGTGAAATACCAACACAATCTCACGGCAATTCGTAAGTTTTTGATTTAGTGGCTAATTCATACGAATTCGTACGATCTAATTCGTACAATTTAGTACGATTTGCTCATCCCCCAATGACGGTTAAGTTTAGGGGTGGGGTTAGGTGCCACGCCTCCTTTTTAAAATCGTACAATTTCGTACAACTGAACTCGTACGAATTAGTACGAATTAGCCACTAAACTGACAAAACGTAAAATACTTACGTTTTCTCGTGAGATCAGGCTGGAAATACTGCACTGTAAACCCGAACGTTGTCTTTACTTAAACAATTAAGTAAAGTTGACTGAACATAACTTAAAATTTTGCATTTTGGTCCTATCACTTAAAAATATGAGTTCATTTAACTTATGTACCATGAAAATGCATAAACTTAAGATTTCAAGTGTAGTAACCTCAAAATCATAATGAATCCTTTGAAAAAAATAGGTCATTTTCACATATGTAGTCTTGACTGTAAAATTCTAATATGCGCAACCTTTTAAGTGCAAAGTCTTTTTTTAAATCAGAAAACAAATGGCTTCAGGTATAATTATTCATCATAATGTGAATAAATGGCTACTTATTTTTTGTTTAAAATTTATTTTAACATTTTTCATAGTATATTATTAGTACTACTTAGTACTAAGCTTGGTGAACTGAACAATTTCAGTATAGTCTACAAAACCTGCAAGTTAAATAAACTTAAATATGAAAGTTTTGGGAGACTCCATTACTCAATTAAATTGAGGCAACAAGTTTACTCAATTAATTTAGTTGTTAACTTATTAGGGTTTTCAGTGTGTAGTTTTGCATTAAATTTGAATTTTCTTAATGGTAAAATAATAGCAACCACAGCCGCCATTTTTTTTTATTACCATAAATTTAATTTTATTTATTTATTTATTTATTTTTACAGTGAAGTATATATTAAGTAATTAAATTAAAAGCAATTCTGTACCTAATTTTTTATGGTAAATAAGTAGTTACTTTCTAACTAATTACACCCAACACTGGATTGGAACTAAGTAAATTAATAGTCTGTAAATTAGAATTTTTAGGAGAACTATTCGCTTAATATGAGCTCGGCAACTTCTTCATTGAGTAAATATGGTGTTTTGTGTGATGCGTGACCAGCATCTGAACTGTCGGTCTTATGGTTTATTAATGCTTTTATGGGGTTGGGTTAAATGCAGTACAGTAAATGCATGCGTTGATGTTGAGAGCCAGATGGCGGAGACACGTTTTGACACGTCTTTCTATTTTCAGAGCAGATGTAAATCATGTAAGGAGTCGTAAATGAAGCGCAGATGGTGGATGAATGCTGTGCTTCTTTAAAATAAAGGCCTATAATACGAGTAACTAAGAAATAGCTTGATTACCGTCTAAATGTGGGTCTTGAGGAACTTTGACCTATTGTGATGGATAGAATGGTGTTACGACACGCACACACACACATACAAACATGAATATCTTGACATTTACATTAAATGTCACATGGCTGTTGTGAGTTCTATGGTATTGTATTGCTTCCGCAAGCTATTACTGTAGCATGCACTTGGGGAAAGAGAAAAGAAGTAAGAGATGGATATATTTTGCCATTTTGAGGTTATTAAATGGTAACTGTGCCTCCTGGCTAACAAGCTTTGGTTTTCTAATTGTGTCATAAAATCTATTGAACAGCTTTATCTTTTTCTGATGAAGTATTATAATAATTTTTTAGTAAGTGATGCATGGAATACAGCATATGGTGTTTTTTATTTCACCTTTTCACATTTGCTCTAATTAAAATGTATTATTCATACTACTGTTATTTTTCTTCAAGGATGCATTAAATTGATCAGAAGTGACACTAAAGACATTTGAAAGATTTATGATCTGAATAAATGCTGTTCTTTTTTCAATTGTATGCATTAAATCATTCTGAATTGTGTGAATTTAGCAGAAATATTGTGCAGTATACTGTTTTAAACATTGATAACAATAAGAAACTGTCAGAAATAAGCAAGCAAATCAGCATATTTCATTTGAAATTGAAAATAAAAAATTGGAGTAGTGATGGTGAAAGGTCAGCTTTGGGTCACAGTTGCATTTTAAGAGGACTTTTCACTGAAAAAGGAAAATTCAGTTGTTATTTTTTTCAAAGTCATTGACTTCCATTACATTTTTTTTGTTTTTTGTTACTATTGGTGTCAATGGCTGTCCCCCCCCCCCCCCCATATTCTTCAGAATATCTCATTTTGTGTTTAACAGAATAAATTCTTAAGAGTTTCGAACATCTTGAGTGTATGTAAATAATGTGCAATTATCCTGATAAATGTAACCTTTGATAGTTGAAAAACTGAATTATTCTGCGTAATATATATTTGTATTTCCAAAAATATAATTAATCTAGAGTGCTCAGAGTGCAAAACTAAATAATTAACGAAATGACTAACAAAATAACTGAGTAACTAGTGAAATAACAAACAAAATAATGAACTAACAAACTAAAGAACAAAACAACGAACTAACAAAGTAATGATAAAACTAACAAAATAACTAACTAATGAAATAACTAACAAAATAATGAATTAAATAACTAACAAAATAACTGAGTAACTAGTGAAATAACAAATAAAATAATGAACGAACAAAATAACGAACTAACTAACAAAGTAATGATAAAACTAACAAAATAACTAACTAATGAAATAACTAACAAAATAATGAATTAAATAACTAACAAAATAACTGAGTAACTAGTGAAATAACAAATAAAATAATGAACGAACAAAATAACGAACTAACTAACAAAGTAATGATAAAACTAACAAAATAACTAACTAATGAAATAACTAACAAAATAATGAATGACATAACTAACAAAATAACTAACGAAATAACTAAAGAACAAAAAAAAAACTAACAAACTAACTAACGAAATAACTAGTGAAATATTAACAAAATAACTAACTAATGAAATAAGGAGTGAAATAACTAACTAACTAAAGAACAAAATAACGAACTAACTAAGTAATGATAAAACTAACAAAATAACTAACTAATGAAATAACGAAATAATAAATGAAATAACTAACGAAATAACTAAAGAACAAAATAACAAACTAACAAACTAACTAACGAAATAACTAGTGAAATTATGAACAAAATAACTGACTAATGAAATAAGGAATGAAATAACTAACAAAATAACTGAGTAACTAGTGAAATAACAAACAAAATAATGAACTAACAAACTAACGAACAATATAACGATTTTTTATTTTCGAACTAACAAATGAACTAACTAATGAAATAACCAACTAACACAATAATGAACTAACAAAGTAGTGAAATAAATAATGAAATAACTAACAAAATAACTAACTAATGAAATAACTAATGAACTAACAAACAAAATATTGAACTAAAGAACGAACTAGCTAACTAATGAAATAACTAACAAACTAACTAACAAAATAACTTAACAAAATAACTAACTAATGAAATAACTAATGAACTAACAAACAAAATATTGAACTAAAGAACGAACTAGCTAACTAATGAAATAACTAACAAACTAACTAACAAAATAACTTAACAAAATAACTAACTAATGAAATAACTAATGAACTAACAAACAAACTAACTAACAAAATAACAAACAAATGAAAAAAACTAATGAACTAACGAACAAAATAATGAACAAACTAACTATTGAAATGAAATAACTAACTAACAAAATACAAACTAGCGAACAATATAAACTTACGAAATAACAAAAAATGAATGAACTAACAAACAAAATAACTAACTAACTAATAAAATGACTAACAAAATAACTAACAAAATAACAAACTAACGAACAAAATAACAAACTAACTAATGAAATAACTAACGAAATAACTAACGAAATAACTAACTAACAAAATAACTTTAAAAATAATGGAATAACAAACAAAATTACAAACAAACAAACTAATAAACAAAATAATGAACTTAAAATGAAATATCAAATGAAATAACTAACAAAATAACGAAATAACTAACGAAGTTACTAACAAAATAACTAACGAAATAACTAACTTCAAATTGTATTATTATATGTTTTGGAAGTCTCCTAGTAGCTGCTTGGTTTTCTTTATAACTTGCAACACTTTAACCAAGCCTCCTTTTTTTAAATCCCTATGGGAAAATGAATTGAAATAATGCTGAAGTGCTGCTGAAACAGCGTATGGCCACTGATGCACTCTATTGAATCACTATTGGATCTCGCGCTGTGATTCATTGTAACCAACATCAGCCTCTGTTTGTTTCTTTTCCTCAAGAGCAGCAGTTCCAATGACTCCAGCGAAACCTGTATTGACTTGAGCAGCATATTTAATTCGATGCTAATGGAAACGAGACTCTGAGGGCTGCAAGCACAATCCGTACACGCTGTCCGTTCATGTATACCCGCTTGTTGATCAAACGGAGCATTTAAAATGTAAAAGAAATGTAAATGCAGCGATATTTACTCGGACTAACGGCTTCTCTGCCGTCCTCAAATGACCCAACGAGCACATTTCAGCTTCCGCACCGGAGTTTTTCAAATATGCTCTTTCTAAAGAGGCTTAGAGGGAAATTACTCTCAAGGCTGGTTTACAGGAAAACACCTTTCTCTCCTAAACTGCTTACAGTTTGTATTTTTTCACATCGGATTGGTGGAGTACGAGTGGAATTATAACAGTAAAACGTCAGCTGATCCTTCCACATTGATGGTGTTATTCAGTAGTGCTGTAATACTGGATGCTAACAGGGTTTAATATATACAGTTAAAGCATGAATTATTAGCTTTTCCCCAATTTTTGTGTAATGGAAAGATTTCTTTTTTTTTATCAACACAATTCTATAGTCTTAATAACAAATTTTTAATAACATATTTCATGTATCTTTACCATCACGCCAGTACATAATATTTTACCAGATATTTTTCTAGATATCTGGTAAAATACTACTATTCAGCTTAAAGTGCCATTTAAAGGCTTAACTAAGTTAATTGGGCAAGTTAGGATTGGCCAGTCCAGTCACCAGATATGAACATTATTGAGCATGTCTGGGGTAAGATGGAGGAGGCATTGAAGATGATTTTAAAGAATCTTGATGAACTCTGGGAGTCCTGCAAGAACATTTTTTTTGCCATTCCAGATGACTTTATTAAGTTATTTGAGTCATTGCAGAGATGTATGGATGCAGTCCTCCAAGCTCATGGGAGTCAGACACAATATTCATTCTTTTTCCACTGCACCATGACTTTATATTCTATACTGGACATTATTTCTGTTAAGCGACTAGACATTTGTTTAAGCAAAGTCAGACCTTACTGTCCTAATTAAATAATTAAAAATCAAGGCATGATCATATTTTATTTTGGTAAATAAGCATGATCTAGAAGTCAAGTTATTATTTGTTGGTCTTAAAACTTGGATAGGCGACAAGACTTTAGTCAGGTAGTGTATAGAATTGAATGTGTCACCATACATACTCAAAAATAAGCTTTTTTTACTTCGTTTTTATTTTTATCTTATTTCTAGTCAACAAATCTAAACATTCTTAAATCAAAAAGCACTTTCTCACAACACTGTTTTGTTATCAGAAAATAATAAGTCAAAATTAAGTGAGCGTTGTCTCAAAAGAAGATAAATTACTGTATCTGCTAGTAAAATAGTATTGTGTTTGGTTTGACATAAGTTATGTCTTATTTTTGATTTACCTTACTGGCAGATTATTTAGCTTCATTTAAGGTAATTTAAGGAAAATGAATGTAAAGATTTGTTTTCAGAAATAAGTCAAGATTGGGTGTTTTAAGTTTAACTTATTTCTGAAATCAAATCTACTTTTCTCACTTGTCTAGAAGATCTTTATTTTTTAAAGTTATTTAGACTAGAAACAAGACAAAAACTCTATGTAGGAAAGCATTTTTTTCAGTGTTGATATTTAAGAACTGAACAATGTTTTAAAGCATTTTTAATGTAGCTTAAATATGCAAATGAGTGATTGCTTAATTAAATAAGTACTAATTTATATTCAAAACATTGACTAAGCTGAAAGTGTTAGTTTATTTTTTTGAGAGTCAAATAAGACAAATAATAGTAACATATAAGAGACGTTTTTGCTGAGAGCGATGTGAGAATATCATAATTGTTGTAGAATCTAATGTTGTGTATAATCAGGCAAATTATGTATGTAGAAAACAGATATGAATAAAGCTGAAATTTACTGTAAATGGAGATTTAAGAAAAAAAAACATTTTCAGAAATTAAAAAATATGGAATAACACTTTAGTTTAAGTAATAATTTTGACTATTAACATTTGGCTGATTACCTGCCTTTATTAGTTATATTGGCTGTTTATTACTTATAAAGCACATTATCTGCATGATCTTACTATTTCCCTAATCCGAACTAAAACCTAAACCTAACTACTAGCTTAATAACTATTATTAAGCAACAAATTAAGAGTTCATTAAGCTAAAAGTCATAGTTAATAGTTTATTAATGGTGAGAATTGAACTTTAAAGCAAAATATGACCAAATGTGACCATTTTGTGTACTTTGCAGGTAAACCTCACTTCTCTGACCTCTAAAGGTGCTCTAGAGACTTACGCTATAGGCCATTGTCTTTAGGCTTCTTGTTAAGCAACCGAATGCCATGCAAGAATTGCTGGTTCTATCCAAGCTCGGTGCAGGTTGGGTGCAGTAGGACCAGTGGGTTACACGAGTAACATTTTTATGCATGTTAAAGTAACACTTTTATTAGCCCAAAATCTCGAGATACTTGGAGTTGCACGAATAAGCATTATTTTTGTAGCGTCTGGTTTTGTGAATGAATGCATCTGACAGTCGGAGATGCAGATACTTCAACAGCCAATGCTATTATTTACAACCCAGCAGATATTGCTGTTGATTGATTTTGCTCTTCGCTCTTGATTCCAGTTCATCCGTCATGCTGCAAATGAAAGGTCAAGTCAAGTGCATTGCATTGTGGGACACTTGATTTCACACTGTGTGGTCTGTTGAATGCTGCTCATTTTGGCAAGTGTAGAGAATCATTGGGGTGTTTTATTCAGCCAGAAAATGCAGGCATACTGTGCACAGTATTTAAACATGGAATATTGAATATAAATTGAGTGCATTTTGTGTCATTGGTTCATTTATAAAGTAAAGTCTGTAATTGAATTGTGCAAAAATTGCAAACATTTGAAAAATGGAACATTGAATGAGCTGTAGCAGCTGTTTATTAGAGCCAAGTGAAACACTGTATGAGTTTTTTTTTAATTATGTAAAATGAATGTTGTGCGGTGTGTGCTTTTTGAAAGTAAACTACAACAGAATTGCACAAACTTATCGCACAGTTTATATTTTAATATTTAATATTTATTTAACAAATATTTAATTATTCATTTATATAAGCCAATTATTCATATGAAATGCATTTAAAAAGAAGCATTTGAAGTAACTGCAAAACGTAAATATATGCTGAATATGTATTGAGTACATTTTGGGTCATTTGAACATAAAACAATCATATAATCATAATGATAAAATCACATAACAAATCATATATACCAAAACAATCACACTCTATTTTGATGGTCCGTTTGGTACATTGCATCCACATGTACTTGCAAAGTTTCTTATAGTCAGCTAAATGTCTGTTGAAGGAGCAGTATCAACAGATATTAAGCAGACAGTCTACTAATACTCAAACGGACCATCAAAATAAAATATTACCACAAAAACAAATTTATATAAATAAATAAATAAATATATATATATATATTTATATATATATATATATAAATAAATAAATAAATAAATAAATATATATATATATATATATATATATATATATATATATATATATATATATATATATATATATATATATATATATATATATATATATATATATAAAATAAATAATTATAAAATAAATAATTATAACAAAAATTGTCAATATAAAACAGTATATAATCATAATAAAAATAATTATATATAAATCTAAAAAATGTATAATATTTAATAATTATGGCACAGTGGGTAGCATGGTCGCCTCACAGCTAGAAGGTCCCTGGTTCGAGCCTTGGCTGGGTGAGCCGGGTGCTCCGGTTTCCCCCAGAAGTCGAAGACATGCTCTAAGGACAATTTAGCTTACCCAATTCACCTATAGTCTATGTGTGTGAATGAATGTGTATGGATGATTCCCAGTGATGGGTTGCAGATGGAAGGGCATCTGCTGCGTAAAAACATATGCTGGATAAGTTGGCAACCCCTGATTAATAAAGGGACTAAGCCAAAAAGAAATTGAATCACTACTTTTAGAGTTTTGTGCAAATAAATATAATAATGAAATAATGTAAATGATAAAATACTAACTAACTAACTAACTAACTAACTAACTAACTAACTAACTAACTAACTAACTAGCCAACTAGCTAGCTGGCTAGCTAAAGAAATAACTAACTAAATAACAAAGAAACTAATAAAATAACTAACAAACTAACTAGCTAGCTAAAGAA
>NC_079454.1:45813806-45898806 GCF_903798145.1 Danio aesculapii | reverse complement strand
CTATAAGTGCATGTCTTTGGACTGTGTGGGAAACCGGAGCACCCGGAGGAAACCCACGCCAACAAAGGGAGAACATGCATACTCCACACAGAAATGCTAACTTGCCCAGCTGGGACTCGAACCAATGACCTTCTTGCTGTGAGGCGGGAGCAAAAAGGTAATACATTTAAATAAATTCAAAAGAGATATTACAAAACAAAACAAACAAAAAATCAGCAAAATCACTTTAAATGTTCGATGATTGATGGATAGACAGACAGAGATGAACAGACAATCAGATGAACATGTAAAGAGTCATTCAGACACATAGACAGACGGATGGATGGTCAGGTATACAGAAAGACAGACAGACAGACAGACAAACAGACAGACAGAGACAGCCCACAGTTAGTTGGTCAGACAGACAGACAGATAGACGGTCAGGCACACAGTTGGTAAGACGGACGGACAGATAGACGGTCAGGCACACAGTTGGTAAGACAGATGGACGGACAGACAAACAGACAGATAGACGTTCAGGCACACAGTTGGTAAGACGGATGGACGGACAGACAGACAGACAGATAGACGGTCAGGCACACAGTTGGTAAGACGGATGGATGGACAGACAGACAGATAGACGGTCAGGCACACAGTTGGTAAGATGGATGGACGGACGGACAGACAGACAGACTGATAGACAGTCAGGCACACAGTTGGTAAGGCGGATGGACGGACAAACAGAAAGATAGACGGTCAGGCACACAGTTGGTCGGACAGACGGAGATGGTCGGATGGACAGAGATGGTCAGATGGACGGACGGACAGAGATGGTCAGACAGACGGACGGTCAGAGATGGCCTGCCGGACGGACAGAGAAGGTCAGACGGATGGATGGACGGATGGACAGAGATGGTCAGATGGACGGACGGACGGATAGAGATGGTCAGACAGATGGACGGACGGATGAACAGAGATGGTCAGACAGACAGACAGAGATGGTCGGACGAACGGACGGACGGACAGATGGATGGACAGACGGTCAGGTACACAAACAGACTGAGAGACAGTCAGGTACACAGCTAGTCAGACAGATGGATAGACGGATACACGCAGTACACACACGGACAGAAAGACGGACAGACAGACAAACAGACAGAGACAGCCCACAGTTAGTTAGTTGGGGAGACAGACAGATAGATAGACAGTCAGGCACACAGTTGGTCAGTGAGTCAGACTTACAGACAGACGGACAAACAGATGGATGGACAGATAGACTGTCAGGTACACAGACAGAGAGGCAGACTGATAGACGAACAGACAGACGTTGATGTGCACAGACAGACAGGTAGATGGATAGATGGACTGACAGACAGTCAGTTACATGGACAGACAGGCAGATGGATAGACAAACAGAAGGACGTTCATGTACATGGATAGACAGACAGACGGACAATCAGGTACACACAGACGGACAGACGGATTAATAGACAGATGGACAGTCAGGTACACAGACAGACGGATTAATAGATGGACATGCGGACAGTTAGGTACACAGACAGACAGAGAGAGAGAGAGAGAAAGATGGATAGACGAACATATGATCAGGTACTCAAACAGACAGACAGCCGGACAGACAAATGGATAGACGGACAGTCAGGTACAAAGACAGACAGAGAGACAGATGGATAGATAGATGGATGGACAGACGAACGGACGGTCAGGTTCACAGACAATCAGAGAGACAGATGGATAGACGGATGGACGGTCAAGTACAAAGAGAGACAGATGAATAGATGGATGGACTGTCAGGTACAAGGTCAGACAGAGACAGACAGATGGATAGATGGATGGACAGACGAACGGACGGTCAGGTACACAGAAAGATGGATAGATGGACGGACTGATGGGCAGTCAGGTACACAGACAGATGGATAGATGGACGGACAGACGGACAGTCAGGTACACAGACAGATGGATAGACAGACGGACGGACGGATGGTCAGGTACACAGAGAGACAGACAGACAGACAGACGGATAAATGGATAGACAAATAGATGGTCAGTTACACAGACTGACAGAGAGAGAGACAGACAGACAGACAGATTGATGGAGAGACGGACGATCAGGTACACAAACAGACAGAGACAGTCAGGCTCACAGTCAGTTAGTTGGTCAGGCAGACAGACGGTCAGCGACCTAGACAGACAGACAGATAGATGGTCAGGCACACAGTTGGTCATTCAGACAGACGATCAGGTACGCGGAAAGAGACGGTCAGGCAGACAGTCAGATAGTCGGTCGGTCAGACAGACAGAAAGACAAATGAGTAGCGGCACTGACAGACGGATGGACAAAGACAACAACACACTCAGACAGACAGACAGATGGATGGTCAGTGACAGTCAGTCAGACAGGCAGACAGAGAGATAGACAGAGAAAGAGACGGTCAGGCACACAGTCGTTCAATCAGAAAGACGGATGGACAAAGAGACAGACAGATAGCGAGTGTGAGACTCTGAGAAAGTGTGCGCGCTGAAGTGAGACTGAATGTCTGCCACAAGTGCTTTTAGCATTCTTCTTGGCGCCTCGTAAAATAAAATGAATTGATTTGATGGTTTTAGCTTCTCGGATGCGTAACGGGGAGCGAACGGCTGCTGCTGCATTTGTTTATCCTTAGTCCAGAGCGTCTGTCTGCATGTGGCCTTTTTAATGTGCTATGAAGGTGGACTATTCATAATTGATGCGCAGATAGAAGCACCGCAGACCAGCGTTAGAGATTTCTGAAGTGTGTACAGACACAAATATGATGATCCCCGCAAAGAGGGAAAAAAGAATAATAATAGAAATCGCCTAATAAATTCCCAGCTTTTTTTTTTGAAAGCCTTGGCCTTTCCCGAAGCCTTGACTAATGACCTCTGATTTCTGGTTCAGCGCTGCACTTCATGCCTGATCAATTATGAAAATGTGCTGCAAACTGAGGAGAAACACACCACACGTACTTCATATTTCCATTTTCAATCAGTCTTTTCAGTGCTGCCGCTCGCTTTATCTGGCGCTCCGCTCTTCCCTTAATTTGATGTTTTGGTGTGATAAAGAAGTGCCGACAGCTTGAAAAAAAAAAAAAATGTTACTTGCAACATTTACTTGTCTCATTTTCCGGAGAGACACAATGGCACTGCGACTTCAGATTTGATTTGTATGAGCCGAGCTGGAGAGGAAAACAACACCAGCCACTGATTCCTTTACTTTCCGCTCGAGTCAACTAAAGAGTTTGATCGATGTTCTCTTTGACCTTAGCGTTTGAGAGATTTTCTGGATTCATTTGACTCTGTGTGAAATCTACTGTATTACTCATAGTTATCGAGATTGACAATAGTTTAAGTTTTGCAACACTTATTTAGCTTTGTTTTATTCACACAGATCATGTTTGAGGTTCACAACCATAGATTTTTTGTGAAGAAAAAACTTTCATATTTAAAAAAATAATAATAATTAATAATATAAATGTATATCTATCTATCTATCTATCTATCTATCTATCTATCTATCTATCTATCTATCTATCTATCTATCTATCTATCTATCTATCTATCTATCTATCTATCTATCTATCTATCTATCTATCTATCTATCTATCTTTAAACTGTTTTTATCTATCTATCTATCTATCTATCTATCTATCTATCTATCTATCTATCTATCTATCTGTCTGTCTGTCTGTCTGTCTGTCTGTCTGTCTGTCTGTCTGTCTGTCTGTCTGTCTGTCTGTCTGTCTGTCTGTCTGTCTGTCTGTCTGTCTGTCCGTCCGTCCGTCCGTCCGTCCGTCCGTCCGTCCGTCCTCCGTCCGTCCGTCCGTCCGTCCGTCCGTCCGTCCGTCCGTCCGTCCGTCCGTCCGTCCGTCCGTCCGTCCGTCCGTCCGTCCGTCCGTCCGTCCGTCCGTCCGTCCGTCCGTCCGTCCGTCCGTCCGTCCGTCCGTCCGTCCGTCCGTCCGTCCGTCCGTCCGTCCGTCCGTCCGTCCGTCCGTCCGTCCGTCCGTCCGTCCGTCCGTCCGTCCGTCCGTCCGTCCGTCCGTCCGTCCGTCCGTCCGTCCGTCCGTCCGTCCGTCCGTCCGTCCGTCCGTCCGTCCGTCCGTCCGTCCGTCCGTCCGTCCGTCCGTCCGTCCGTCCGTCCGTCCGTCCGTCCGTCCGTCCGTCCGTCCGTCCGTCCGTCCGTCCGTCCGTCCGTCCGTCCGTCCGTCCGTCCGTCCGTCCGTCCGTCCGTCCGTCCGTCCGTCCGTCCGTCCGTCCGTCCGTCCGTCCGTCCGTCCGTCCGTCCGTCCGTCCGTCCGTCCGTCCGTCCGTCCGTCCGTCCGTCCGTCCGTCCGTCCGTCCGTCCGTCCGTCCGTCCGTCCGTCCGTCCGTCCGTCCGTCCGTCCGTCCGTCCGTCCGTCCGTCCGTCCGTCCGTCCGTCCGTCCGTCCGTCCGTCCGTCCGTCCGTCCGTCCGTCCGTCCGTCCGTCCGTCTATCTATATATATATATATATATCTATATATATATATATATATATATATATATATATATATATATATATATATATATATAATATATATATATATATATATATATATATATATATATATATATGTATATGGTTTGTTCTGTAGACTAAATATAGCTTAAAGGGGCTAATAATTTTGTCCTTCATTTTATTTCTATTTTAATCTATTTATTCTATCTTCAGTGTTTTGCACAGTTCTGCTTTACAATCTTTTAAAATGCTGGGTTCCATACACTGTGTATTACTGTTATAAGGGTTTTATTTGAACAAATTTATTAAATAACAAAACTGTCAAAATATCTGCCTTGCTAGTTCTCTTCATGTTAATGATTATATTTATAGTTTTGATTTTGATGGAATAGGAAAGCATTGGAAACATATTGCTTTTGCCTTCTTTAGAAAACATTAAGTGATCATTATACGTACATGCGTGTTGCAGTTTTTGAAAAGAAATGTGACTTTTTAGTTATCGAAAGTTTTGCATTAAGATTTTTAAATGTTTTCAAGAAAGTACATGTTCAGTATTTTAACTTTAATAAGCGCACACTTTATTTTAAATGTTCTTATTGCTGTTATTGTATTTCACTTATGTTGGCGTTATGAATGTGTCGAAATAGAAAATGATTTGTCATTTTCCTCAGTAATCTAAACTTAAGAAAATCTTCTGACTTCAGTTTTTGCTTTTATTAATATTATTTTTCTGAAGAAAGGAAAACATTGATCATGATAGAAGGGACAATATTAAATATCATGGATGTGTATTTACCTAATAATCATTAATAAACTTTCCTGTACAGGAACTCAAAAACAACTATTTTCACCTGAGATTTGGAGCGATACTTTAGGAGTGCCAGAAATGACTTTGTGAAGATGGCAGCATCGTTATGTTATTTTTACAGTGAGATTGATAGGTCTGCTGGTAAAAATCAGTTGACTTCAGCAATTTTGTTGCATTATATGCCAGCGGTGACAGTTTAAAAATGGAGAAAAAAAGTCACTTCTTGGCTTTCCTGTCCTTGCATGCTTGAAATTCGAGAAGAATTGATGATATCTATGAATTTTGGTTTTCGAAAAAAAAAAAGTATATATATATATATATATATATATATATATATATATATATATATATATATATATATATATATATATATATATACAAATATATATATACAAATATATATATACAAATATATACAAATTATTCTTGCACATTGTAAAAATAACTGTTAAGGTCTTTGCACACTGAAGTTGGAAATGTTGTATGCGTTTTTTTCATATTCATATTGTGAAAAGTTCATCATGTTACCAAACCTTGCACACTGAGTCTGATGTGTATTAATTAATCCATTATGAAAAACACAAAACATTACAGAGTCAGTTTAAGCAGTAATACTGTGTTCTTCTCTCTTTTCCAAAGCAGAAAAAGAAAGAGGAATAGGCTGCATATTGTGTTCATTTAATACTGTCTTACGTAGAGAGGAAGGAGAGTTCAGTTCCTTATCAAAGAGCTGCGCTGTGATTATTCTGAAATGCAAAGTTCATTTCAGGAAATCAGTGTAATTCTGATACATTGCTTGTGATACTTCACACATTTACATACATAAACAAATCTGGCACAAACAGTACATAAAGAGAGACTGGCAGTACCTATAGACAATAAAATAGATGGCGACCATGATGATGTGTCAAAACAAAGGAGCGAAAGTGGTCCATGCTTTCTATTACATTATGTCTATGGGCAGTATGTCAAATGTATGGACACACATTAAGCAACAGCAGGGCAGAGGTACGCCAGTCACTGAATCCAGCTTATTGGGGTTCTCAACTATCCGCCACATTCTGTCTTTATTTTATGCACTGTGTTTGTCATAAAGTTATCTGTAGCTCAAATGACGGCATTCTGTATTTAGCTTTTTGCTTGTACGGTGGCTCTGAACTGTCAAAACACCCTTCAAAGCACTTTTTTGGATGTGAAAAGTAGAAAAAAAAAAATCAAACCCGGTTCGAATTTTTTAATGACAGACGAAAGTTCTGGAGGCAGTGTGTTAATATGATTCACTCAACATGAGGTCGAAAGAATTTTTTTAACGTGCGAAAATTACAGACCAACATTTCGGATTCAGTGTGTAATAACTTTTAATGAACAGTTTCCGTATTCGTTTTCTGTTTGTTTATGGTTCTGAATTGCCATATGGGATGTTGATCTCTGCTCTGTTGACTTTTGATGTTGAAAATTCAACTCTACAGTTTAACAAAGGGACTTTTATTGACATTTTAGTAGTTTGAAATAATTTAATGTGTAAGAAATAATATATACTGTAGATAAGTCTGTAAAATTAAAGAATATGTGCTGACAGCTTATTACAAGTTTTTTTTTTACCGTAATATATAACACCAAAGCCAGACAATATTTCACTGCAATCTATTAAAAACGTTTATAAAAGTCACTTTTAAAAGTTTAAGAGTTGTTGGAAGAAAAATCAAGGTTCCAGAATGCAGTTTCAAAAGCATAAATAAACATGGAAAAAAATCTAATAAAAACTTGAATCACTAAATACTCAAAGCTGCTAATTTACGGGTATTTTTAAGGCCCAAGAAAATACATTGTAGGAAATATACAGGCATTTTTAACGAGGCATCAAAAGCAAGTGGTTAAAATGTACAAATATTAATTGGTCAAATTGCCAATGTGGGTCACTTTGCAAACAGCTGTACTTTTGTTTATCAAAGAGGGATGTTGAATCTAAAAAATGCATCTTGAAAAGATACTTGGCACAAAGTCAAAAAAGGCATGTTCTGTAGAATAGTTCGAGTTGTTTTTGAATCTATTGGAAGTGAAGCATATAAAGGCTTAAAACATAACGCAGAACGAAATGTTTGTTAAAACCAAACCAAAAATGAAAATTCTGTCATCATTTACTCTCCCTTCACTTGTCACAAACCAGTTAAGTTCCTTATCATAGATTTTTTGAAGAAAGCTGCAAAACTGTAGCCATTGACTTGCATAGTATTTGTTTTTTCTACTCCGCAAGTCAATGGTTACAGGTTTTCAACTTTCTACAAAATATCTTTTGTGTTTAACAGGAAACAAAAAACTCATTAATGTTTAGAACCACTTGAGGGAGAGTAAATAGTGAGTAGATTTTCATTTGGGTGATCTGTCCCTTTAAGATATTGTTAATACTGCTCAAGTTACAGGCATGAAAGCTTTGGAGGGGAATATAAACAGCTTTTTTCTCTATTTTTAAAGTAATTATTGACCTTATTCTTGGCCTATTGACCTTATTCTTGAATGTGGAAGTGGGCTCGTTTTTGCGTTTGTTTTAGAACTACCGATTCAGTCGCCTATGGGAAAAATGACTAGGAATTCTAAATAGCAAAAGACGGTCAAGCAACTTGCTCTACAAACAAGTGTTTGCATGACAATACAGACGAAGTAGAATAATATAATATTAAAATATCAGTTTGAAACATCAAACCCGATAGCGAGCTGTTTTTAACATCTAAAAATGAATGGAAGTGAATGAGACCGAAAGTCTCGAGCCAAAAAGATTCAAATGGCTGCGCCCGCTTGTACATGGAGAATAAGGTAAATAATGCAGCTGAAGTCCTGTTCCTGTTATAAATAAACTGACTCAAGTATAGTAGGATTCAAACCAAATGACATAAAGTGTGAAGTTCATATACACCCTTAACTTATACAGCTGTAACATTTTTTTATGATATATTTTGAGTTTGTTTATTGTTTGATATAATGCATTCTACAGTTACCGCTGTATGTAAATGACACAATTATGAATGCACTATATTATTATTTTCAATATCATGTATTGTTTTATGTTAACTTTTGTGTTTGACAATTCATATATTTTTCATTCATTCATTCATTTATTCATTCATCATCCCTTTATTAATCCAGGGTCGCCACAGCAGAATGAACGCCAACTTATCCAGCACATTTAACGCAGTGGATGCCCTTCCAGCTACAACCCATCTCTGGGAAACCTCCACACACACTCACTCACACTCATACACTACAGACAATTTAGCTTACCCATTTCACCTGTACCGCATGTCTTTGGACTGTGGGGGAAACCGGAGCACCCGGAGGAAACCCACACGAATGCAGGGGGAACATGCAAACTCCACACAGAAACGCCAACTGACCCAGCCGAGGCTCGAACCAGCGACCTTCTTGCTGTGAGGCGACAGCACTACCTACTGCGCCACTGCATCGCCCATATATTTTTATATTACATAAAAATACATGATCATAAATAATAATAATAAAAAGCAATAATAAAAAACAATTCTGCTTTATTTTTAAATGCATAAATTACTCAATGTTTACTCAATTCTGATTTACTGTTTAAAATAAAACATTTAAGTGGCAATATGTCAGGATTCTGATTATGAGCATAACTTTTTTTTTTAAATAAACAAATTGTACGAAAAAATCCCAAAAACTCAAGGATGCTCAAAGATGTGTTCTTTCAGCTTATTTTAAATAAGTAGTTTAAGCAAACAACAAACGTAATTGTTTTAGTGTGTACAGTTAAAGTCAGAGTTATTATCCCCCTTTGAATTTTTTTTGTCTTTTTTAAGTATTTCCAAAATGATGTTTAACAGAGAAAAGAAATTTTCACAGTATGTCTGATAATATTTTTTCTTCTGGAGAAAATTGTATTCGTTTTATTTCGGCTAGAATAAAAGCAGTTTTTGATTTTTTAAAAGCCATTTAAAGGTCAAAATTATTTGCCCCTTTAAGCTTTTTTTTTTTTTAAAACAGTCTACAGAACAAACCATTGTTTTACAATAACTTGCCTAATTACCCTATCCTGCCTAGTTAACCTAATTAACCTGGTTAAGCCTTTACAAGTCACTTTAAGCTGTATAGAAGTGTCACTATTTAGTAGAATATTATGTACTGTCATCATGACAAAGATAAAATAAATCAGTGATTAGAAATGAGTTTTAAAACTATTATGTTTAGAAATGTGTTAAAAAAAAAAATCTTCTCTCTGTTAAACAGAAATTGGAGAAAAAAATTAACTGGGTGGCTAATAATTCAGACTTCAGCTGTAGCTGACATTTAAAATGCATGTAATCATTTAGACCGCTATGGTGATTCAAGGCTGAAATACTCAACACTGCCTTTTTATTTTGTAATTTTAATAAAATAACAATGTTATGACGGATATTTAGGATAAGTCAGTGTACTATAATTATTGTATATGAGTTTTATTTGAACAAAGTCATCAGATGTTATTAACAGACCTCCCAATTATTGGCTAAAAATAAAATGGTGATGTTCAAAAGTCATCTCTCCCTCCTCTAATTTGGCTCCTTTGGCTGAGGTGAGATAGTCCTCCAGGCTATCTACAAAAAATGATTGCCAAGTAAAACAAACATGCGTGACATTTAATATTTTGGCTTTCGTCATTATTTTATGTTCACCTTTATTTTTCAGAAAACAAAATAATACAAATTGAGCCGGAAGCTTCCGATTGAGTTGACACAGAATGACACCAATTTCACCAGCTTTAAACAGAATTAATTTCACCTGCTTTTAATGAAACGTGCTGTTCTTTAACAATCACAACAGTTTCTAGCCAAACAGCTCATCTCTGTATGCATCTTATACAACCATTTCTAGACATGCAATGACATGCATGATTAAAGTTGCAGATTTTCTGTCAACATGACTTACACCAATGTCTTATTTCCAGGGTTCGTACAGGTGCTGGATATTCTTGAAAATGTTTGAATTTTAATGTAGTGTTTAATCAAGGTTTGAAAAGTGATTAGATTTTGGATAAAGAGCTTGAAACTAGGTGATGCAGTGGCGCAAGAAGGTTGCTGGTTCGAGCCTCAGCTGGGTCAGTTGGCGTTTCTGTGTGGAGTTTGCATGTTCTCCCTGCGTTCGCGTGGGTTTCCTCAGGGTGCTCCAGTTTCCGCCACAGTCCAAAGACATGTGGTACAGGTGAATTGGGTAGGCTAAATTGTCCAGGGTGTATGTGTGTGTGAATGAGTGTGAATAGATTTTTCCCAGAGATGGGTTGCGGCTGGAAGGGCATCCACTGTGTAAAACATGTGCTAAGTTGCTGGTTCATTCTGCTGCGACGGGACTAAGGGACTAAGCCGAAAAGAAAATAAATGAATGAATGAGCTTGAAACTAATGGAAAATGTTGTTGTGCTGCTTTTATAATAGTAGATTATTATCTATCATAGTTTTATTTTATTTTATTTATTTTAATTTTTAATACAAATTTATTTTGTTTTGTTTTACTCATTTTTTTTTTTTTTATTATAATTTTTTTTTCCGGTTTCCCTCACAGTCCAAAGACATGCACTATAGGTGAATTGAATAAACTAAATTGGCTGGGTAATAGTGCTGGGTTGTGGCTGGAAGGGCATCCGGTGCGTAAAACACATACTGGATAAGTTGGCGGTTCATTCCGCTGTGGTGACCCCTGATTAATAAAGGGACTAAGCCGAAAAGAAAATGAATTTATTAATAAATAGTTTGTTACTAACTATTTAGGTAGATCAATTAATCAAATAAAATAAAATGATTATTTAATTCAATTTAATTTATTTATTATTAACTGTTTAGGAAGATCAATTATTTAAATAAAATAAATAAAAATTGAAAAAAATAATTGTATTTTATTTAAATAGTTAATTATTTATATTATTTACATTACATTATTTACATTTATTTAGATTTACATTATTCAGTTAAAATAAATAGCATTTTATTTTTAAAAATTTTATTATTAATATATATATATATATATATATATATATATATATATATATATATATATATATTTTTTTTTATTATTATTATTAATATTAAAAATGACGTCAAAATACATAGACATTACCAGTGCATGAGTGAACATTAATTTAATAAATTAATTAAAATAAATAAATAAATAAATAAATATATATATATATATATATATATATATATATATATATATATATATATATATATATATATATATATATATATATATATATATATATATATTAGATGAAAGAGGACACATTTAAGATAATAATCTCCTTTAAGAGAAAAAATGATAAAATGAAAAAAAAAAGTTTAAAAATGCACCTGCATGGAACATAAAATAAATAAATAAATTTGACATTGGAAAAGATGTAAGAACCAAGTATTTCAATCTAAAAACAATATAATTTTGCTTACCCCACTGGCAGATTATTTAGCATGTTCTAAAGAAAAACTTACTTAATAATGACTTTTTATTTAAGATTTATTATTACTTAAATTTTTAATTTTTGAAAATATATTTGGACTAGAAACAAGACAAAAACAACAACAAAAAGTATTTTATTTTATATTAAGGTCACAGTGGCGCAGTGGGTAGCATGATCACCTCACAGCAAGAAGGTCACTGGTTAAAGCCTTGGCTGGGTCAGTTGACACTTGTGTGTAATTTGCATGTTCTCTCTGTGTTTGCGTGGGTTTCCTCCGGGTGCTCCGGTTTCCCCCACAAGTCCAAAGACATGCGAAATAGGTGAATTGGGTACACTAAATTGTCCATAGTGTATGTGTGTGAATGGATGTTTCCAGAGATGGGTTGCAGCTGGAAGGGTATCCGCTGCGTAGAACATATGCTGAATGAGTTTGTGGTTCATTCCACTGTGGCGACCCCGGATTAATAAAGGGACTAAGCCAAAAAGAAAATGAATGAATGAATTTTTAATTATTTTATATTATTTTATTTAAATTGTTCATTATTAGCCATTCGGGGTGATCAATTATTTAAAATAAATACAAATGAAAAAATATATACAGTTGAAGTCAGAATTATTAGCCCGCCTTAATTTTTTTAATATATATATTTCCCAAATGATTTTTAACAGAGCAAGGAAATTTTCACAGTATCTCTGAAAATATTTTTTCCTCTGGAGAAAGTCTTATTTGTTTTATTTCGGCTAGAATAAAAGCAGTTTTTAATTTTTTTAAAATCATTTTAAGGTCAATATTATTAGCCCCTTTAAGCTATTTTTTTTCGATAGTCTACAGAACAAACCATCATAATACAATAACTTGCCTAATTATCCTAACCTGCCTAGTTAACCTAATTAATGTAGTTAAGCCTTTATATTTCACTTTAAGCTGTATAGAAGTATCTAGAAAAATATCTTGTAAAATATTATTTACTGTCATCATGGCAAAGATAGAATAAATCAGTTATTAGAAATGAGTTATCAAAACTATTGTGTTTAGAAATGTGTTAAAAAAAATCTCTCCGTTAAACAGAAATTGGGGAAAAAATAAACATGGAGGGCTAATAATTCAGGGGGGCTAATAACTCTGAACTCAAATGTATATCAGTTAAATTAAATTAAATTTTATTTTATTTTATAATTTTTTATTATTATTATTTATTTTGCCTTTGCATAAAATGAAATCAAAATACATTTATTCATAATTGCCTATTTAGTAAGATCAATTATTTAAACAAAATAAAATGCAAATTTAATATATATGTATAAATATATTATACATTTTATTTAATTATTCAATCTGAAATAATAACATTAGGTACGTTCAAATCAAGACTTAAAACACATCTGTTTAGCTTTTTAGCTTTACCTTTACTAAATGAGCACTGTGCTACGTCTGACAGATCACACTATGGTCTCTTCTTTTTCATTCTTTTATAACCTATTTAACACATTTTAATCTATTTGGAATAATTTGTAATTATTTTTATCTTTTTTTTTTGTTTCTTTCTTTTAATTCTTGTTCATGTAAAGCACTTTAAATTACCATTGTGTATGAAATGTGCTAAAGAAATAAACTTCCCTTGCCTTGCCTTGCCTTGAAAACAAGATCATTTTGCCTAGCCCACTGGCAGATTATGTAGCATGTTCTCCAGAAAAAACTTACTGAATAATGACTTATTATTTCTATTTTTGTTTGTTTTTCTTGTCTAGAAAATGCTCCTCAATTGTTTACTTTATTAGACTTTTTAAAAGAAAGACTTTCAGACAAGTCAAAACCTCTAAACAACAAAACATTTCTTTGCACTATCTGCAAATAAAGCACAGTAAAACAGTCAAAAAACATTGAGTTGGCATCAGGGATTACTCACAAGCGGCTTTCTAGAAGCGCCTTTGTGTTCATCTCAGACGAATCTCTATAATCCAAACACACTTTCGCTTTCTTTCTTTGGCATATTTATATAACTGTGTCTCATTCCCTTCTGTCTTCATTTCTCCTTGAGCTGAGCTCTATATGATTTTTTTGCTCATCATATAAATCCAGGTTCTCCGTGCGGGACGGAGCCGGCTTTGGGCCAGACCTCCTCGTCGACCTGTAATAGTAATTGTAGCAGCGACTGAAGCTCCATTGTTGAAGGGCAGCGAGACTTCGGTCACGCTTTTCACGCTCAATGAACGGACACCCAGAGGAATGAAGTGTGAATGAGCTCGCCGTTTGTCCTCGGCATTCAGGATGATAAAGAGGGTTTCTACAGGTGTCAGATGTATAGGCTGCAAAATACAAGAGGGGCAGGGGCCGCTTTAAGGGCGTCGAAAAATGGATAAAATTCGATCGTTTGGACATGGAGGCTTACTGTGATCTCCACATCTCTGGAGTTACACCGAATTGTGCTTTAAAATGAATTTTACCAATGAAAAGTGACTTAATTTTGAGGTTTTAAATTTTATTTACACTCAAAAAATACATTTTGTTCAAGCTACTTATTTAAAATGAGTTGAAACAACACCATGTTTAAGTTTTTTTTTTAGGTCAACTTAATTTTTTTATGTTCAATCTACTTAAATTTGTAAAAACGATTGAGTTAACTTATTTCTTGAGTGTTTGCTACAGGTTTCAGATGTACAGGGTGTGAAATGTGAGCGGGCAGGGGCTGGTTTACAGAAAGCTGTGGCGTCTCTGTGGGATTTGGTGGTGTAGCGTGTGGCGTTCATGCGAGGAACTGGCTTGGCAGATTGTTTGGGAATTGGCCGATGGAGACGCAGCCTTCAAAAACACTGTAACCTTGTCCGAGGTAAAGACTCCGAGTGTGAAATTTCAGGAGATTTCATGGCAGTACATGGCATACACTGCAAAAAAAAAAGCAGTTCGTAATCAGTATATTGTGAAAATAGATACTTTTATAAGAAGTATGTGGAAGATGATACGGTTTGTTTTAGAGTGTTTAAAAGTAACCATTTAACTGCTCCACCAAAAAAAAACTGCGTTTCTTAACTCCTAACTAATGTATTCAATATACAAATTGATATTCAATTGATATTCAATATTCAATGTATAAAATACACTCAATGTATTTTCTCAACACGCATATCCCATAATTTCTAAAAGATCACCCTCTACCAAATGGTTGATATCTCGTTTTATGGTAAAAGTACCTGGATTAATATATACTATTCATTTAATTCTTGTTTATGTAAAGCACTTTGAATTACCATTGTGCATGAAATGTGCTATATAAATAAACTTCCCTTGCCTTGCCTTGAAAACAAGATCATTGTTGAGATCAATACCTGGATTAATGTATACTATGAAAATATGAACTCTAATAATAATTTAATTAAAAACAAAATCAAAACAAAATATTTTGAATACTAAATCATCTTTAAAATATTTTTAAATGCATTAATTGGGATTTCATAATAATAATAATAATAATAATAATAATAATAATAATAATAATAATAATAATGATGATGATGATGATGATGATGATGATGATGATAAAAATAATAACAATAAGAATAATAGTAATAATAATAATAATAATTCATTCAGTTTCCTTGGACGTAGTCTCTTATTTATTAATAATAATAAAAAATAAATAAATAATAATAATAATAATGATGATGATGATTCATTCAGTTTCCTCGGATGTAGTCTCTTATTTAAAAAATAAAATAATTATTATTAAACTTGTTTTTAAATACTTGAAATGAATAATATATATGAATAATAATGAATTATAATGTTGTTGTTGTTGTTGTTGTTGTTGTTACGCTTGTTTAAAAATATTTAAAAATAAATTAAATAGGATTTTTAAAGTACAGCATATTATTATTATTATTATTATTATTATTATTATTATTATTATTATTATTATTGTTATTGTTATTATTGTTAAACTTGTTTTTAAATATTTAAAATTAAATATTAACAATAATAAATATGAATAATAATAAAAACATTTTTTTAAACAAAACATTATTGTTTATTATTATTATTATTATTATTATTATTATTATTATTATTTTTGTTTGTAATTTTTTAAAAATAAATTAAATAGGATTATTATTATTATTATTATTATTATTATTATTATTATTATATAGTATTAGCTTTTAATATTATACAATTTACATGTCTGTTTATTTATTCATTTATTTATTTACACTTAGCATTTTTAAAAATTATTGTATAAATATACAAAATATTATATATCCTAAAGTGTACTTAAGACTACTATTTTATTACTATGTTTGACTTATACTACTATACATTCTTATGTTCTTATGCACGTTCTTATGTAAAACTTTTAATTATATATATTTTTATTATATATTTTTTAAGTGAAACAACAAAAATTATTAAGTAAATAATAATTTGCTCTGTGAAAAAAATAAATCTGACCATAAAAAGCATGGGAACAATTTTATTTTTCTTTAACACCACAGCACATAATCATCAATTATCTTTAGACACCACATTTGTATAACTTGCCAAATGTACTATGGTTAAATCTTTTGTAATACAAGCCATTTCTTCTTTGCTTTTGGTTGGCGAAACACTTTGTTTCAGTAACAATTCACTGTGATAAAGCGGGTGACATTGTTTGGGCGTTTCGATCAAATCAGCACCTTGTGTTAAATGTGTTCTCACTGAAGAGCCATTAGACCTCATAAAAATAGCTCGCTCTTTGACAAAATTTTTTCCACGGGACTGAACAAAACCTCCAGAGGCTTGAGAAAGAGAGAGATAGAGAGCCGTGGCGTCTGTATTTTACTCCCGTCTCCTGCGACTGGGCTTTTACGGTGTGGTAATTTATCGTTTGCTATCAAATGTGGCCTGCCTTTGAAACTGCGCCGAATCACGTAAACGCGCAAAAAACCACAGACATTCTGGAAAACGACAGCAAAACACCCTCAGCTAAATCAGCTCCTCATTAAAGGTGTAGAGTTTCCCACATTTAACAGCTTTGTGTCCATCCATCCAATATTGTTCATTTGTTCGCTCATCCATCTATCCAGCCATCCAATATTGTTTGTTCATTCATTTATTCATTCATTCATTCATTTATCCAATATTGTTTGTTCATTCATTCATTCATTCATTCATTCAATATTGTTTGGTCATTCATCCATTCATTCATCCATCCAATATTGTTCGTTCATTCATTCATTCATTCATTCATTCATTCATTCATTCATTCATTCATTCATTCATTCATTCATCCAATATTGCTTGTTCGTTCATTCATTCATTAATTCATTCATTCATTCATCCATCCATCCAATATTGTTTGTTCATTCATCCATTCATTCATTTATCCATCCATCCATCCATCCATGCAATATTGTTTATTTGTTTGTTTATACATCTATCCATCCAATATTGTTAATTTGTTTGTTCATCCATCCATTTATCCAGCCATCCAATTTTGTCAGTTCATTCATTCATCCATCCATATATCTATAAAATATTGTTTGTTCGTTTATCCATTTATCCTTTCATGCAATATTGTTCATTTGTTTGTTCATTCATCCATCAATCCATCCATCCAATATTGTTTGTTCGTTCATCCATTCATTCATCTATCCATCCATCCATACAATATTGTTTATTTGTTAATTCATCCATCCATCTATCCACTTTTGTTTATTTGTTCGCTCATCTATCTATCCTGCCATCCAATATTGTTTGTTCATTCATTCATTCAACCAATATTGTTTGTTCTGTCGTCCATTCATCCGTCCATCCTTCAATCCATTCAATATTGTTTTTGTTCATCCATCCATCCATCCAATATTTTTCATTCATTCATTCATTCATCCATCCATCCAATATTGTTTTTTTTTGTTCGTTCATCTTTCATCTATCCAATATTGTTCATTTGTTTGTTCAACCATTCATCCATCCATCCATCCATCCTTCCATCATCTTGTTTTATCATTCCATCCTCCATCTTTCTTTTATTTTATCATTCCATCCATTCATCCATCAATCTATTAATTGTTTTGTTTTCTTTCATCCATCCATCTGTCTATCGGTCCGTTGTTCCATTTATCCATAAATCTGTCCATCTGTTGTTTCATCTATCCATTCATCCATCCGATGTTCCAGCCATTCATGCATCTATCATTAGTTTCAGCCATCCATGCATCCATCCGTTGTTCCATTCATCCGTTGTTCCATAATTCTGTAATTCTATTGTTCCATTCTTTAATCACCCATACGCATATCCATCTTTTCAAACGTGGCCTGCCTGTGAAACTGCGCCGAATCAAGTGCAAAAAACCCCAAAAAAACACAGGCATTCTGGAAAATACAAGCAAAACACCCTCCGCTAAATCAGCTCCTCATGAAAGGTGTAGAGTTTCCCCCATTTCACAGCTTTGTATTTTTGAAATGTTGCTTGCATGTGTTGAATTGGACTCCCGGTTGCCCTTTTGGAGGTGACATGTTGTTCGCCACTGCTTTGCATGCTGGGAAGTGTTTGTGAAGGGGCCGCCATAGAGTCCAAAGTTTCTAGCCTCTATTAGCATTGATTTCATATTCACATTGAGTCATATTTAATACCATTTCAGCCTCTGACTTCTTTTATTTATAACTGAGCAATTCCGTCAGGACATCAATTATCCTTTCAGCCGCAAAATTGACAGGAGAGGCAGACAACATAGTTTGGGAGAGTCTGAAATTAGAGCCTCTGTACATTTGTTATGCTTGGATATTATCACTGGTGTTTTTTTTTGCCATAATTAATATTAAGCAAGGAGCTGTGGACAAAAGATTGAGTTTCATCGGGTTGAAATCCGGCTACTTTCTTGGAAAAAATAAAAACAAAATTGGCTGGGCATGGTTGAAGGATCATACAGCATTCAGGGAGATGAGCTTATACAACATAGGAGATGAATTCTGAGAAGTTGAATTTCTGTCCATCTTTTCATCCATTGTTATTCTATTTTTATCATTCTGTCATCCATTCGTGGTTCTATTGAATTCACCCATACAGTCATCTCTATCCATCCGCTCATCCATCCATCCTTCCATCCATCCATCCATCCATCCATCCATCCATCCATCCATCCATCCATCCATCCATCCATCCATCCATCCATCCATCCATCCATCCATCCATCCATCCATCCATCCATCCATCCATCCGTTCATCCATCGTTCTGTTGTTCCATCCATCTGTCCATCTGTTTGTCTTTTCATCTATTGTGCTGTAGTTCCATCCGTCCGTATATCCATCTATCTATCCATTTTTCTGTTGTTCCATCCATCCATCCATCCATCCATTTGTTGTTTCATCCATCCATCCATCCATCAATCGTTCTGTTGTTCCATCCATCTGTCGATCCGTTTCTCCGTCCATACACTGTCCTGTTGTTCCATCTGTCCATCCATCCATCCATTTGTCTGTTGTTCCATCCATCCATCCATCCATCTGTTGTTCCATCCATGCATCCATCCATCCATCCATTCATCTATCGTTCTGTTGTTCCATCCGTCTGTCCATCTGTTTGTCTGTCCATCCATTGTACTGTTGTTCCATCCGTCCGTCCATCCATCCATCCATGCATCCATTTTTCAGTTGTTCCATGCACCCATCCATCCATCCATTGTTCCATCTATCCATCCATCTGTTATTTCATTCATCCATCCATCTATCCATCCATCCCTTTTTCTGTTGTTCCATCCATCCATCCATCCGTTGATCTATCCATCTATTCATCAATCCATCCATCTGTTGTTCCATTCATCCATCCATCCATCCATCCGTTGTTCCATCCATCCATCGTTCTGTTTTACCATCCATCCATCCATCCTTCCATCCATCCACTTTTTATGTTGATTTATCCATCCATTCATCTATCCATCCATTTGTTGTTCCATTCATCCATCCATTGTTCCATCCATCCATCCATCGTTTTGTTGTACCATCCATCTTTCCATCCCTCCGTCCATCCACTGTCCTGTTGTTCCATCCATCCATCCCTCCATCCATCCACTTTTCTGTTGTTCCATCCATCCATTCATCCGTTGCTCCATCCATCCATCCATCCACCCATTCATCCATTTTTCTGTTGTTCCATCCATCCATCCATCCATCTGTTGATCTATCCATCCATCTGTTGATCTATCCATCCATTCATCCATCCATCCATCTGTTGTTCCATTCATCCATCCATCCATCGTTCTGTTGTTCCATCCATCCATCCATCCCTCCATCCATCCACTTTGTGTTGTTCCATCCGCCCATTTGTCCATCCATCCATCCATCCATCCATCCATCCACCCATCTGTTGTTCCATCCATCCATCCATTCATCCGTTGTTCCATCCATCCATCCGTTGCTCCATCCATCCATCCATTGTTCTGTTGTTCCATCCATCCATCCATCCATCCATCCATCCATCCATCCACCTATTGTTCCATCCATCCATCCATCCATCTTTCCATAATCCAATATCCATCCATCCATATTCCATCCATTCATAATCTATCCGTCCATATTCCATCCATCCCTAACTCATCCATTCATATTCCATCCATCCATAATCCATCTGCCTATCATCTATTTTCCTAATATTTAAGAATAATTTCCCTCCATGATATTAAAATTCAGTTCTTCATCCTGTTTGTGTCACAACTAAACATTCAGAAACTTAATTGGAATTCCAGTAGCATTTTCAGTTAATTTCTGAATCCAGAGTAGTCCTAAGTACACAGCGCTCTGGCTGGAATGAGACCACTTAGGCCCTGTCCCAAATGGCACACTTCATGTACACTTGCAATCTTGCAACTCTCTGCTTTCCTGGGAAGTGCACAAGACCATATGGTGTCCCATTTGTCATGTTAGTTTTCAAAAAAAGGTGTTTACTAACTTTGTGGCAGCTATTCCTTTTTGTTACTCAACATTTAAAGCATTCTGTCACTAAAGGGGGCAGTCAGTGGTCAAAGGAAAGGATTATGGTCACATTTGGTACAAGGCCTGACAAATCCTCAATGAATACTTGTGATTTTAAATCTACTAACTCTTGAGTAGATTATTTCTTAGTTTAGACAGAGTCATCAAACCACTACTGAGTTTTTCCTGTGAATTATTGGTTCGAGAACGCATGCAAAAAAAAAGACTAATTTGCATTGTAGAGTGAATATTGAGTAGGCCGAACAAAATGTGATTCATGATTCTAAGCGACTGATTTTAATTTCAGAAAGGAACCATTTGTCCTATAAATGGACTGACGCGAGGCAGGAGTGATGTTTCTCACCTTTGTAATGGGATTTTTACCCCCTTGTGTGTTACAACTGATCTCGTATATTGCTGAGGAGGTACCACATGTTTGATTCATTGCAACCCCATGAGATTTGACACTAGATTGGGCCAGACTGTTTACATTCATAATCCATTCATCCATAAACCATTTGTTCATCTGTCCATCATCCATCCATCCATCCGCTCATAATACATTTGTCCATAATACATTTGTCCATAATACACCCATCTTTTCATCCATAATCCATCCATCCATTTATCCATAATCCATCCATCCATCAGTCTATAATCTATCCATCTATCCGTTCATAATCCATACATCCATCTGTGCATAATCAATCTGTCTATAATGCATCCATCCATAATCCATCCATCTATTTATCCATAATCCATCCATCCATCAGTCTATAATCTATCCATCTATCCGTTCATAATCCATACATCCATCTGTGCATAATCAATCTGTCTATAATGCATCCATCCATAAATCCATCCATCTATTTATCCATAATCCATCCATCCATCAGTCTATAATCTATCCATCTATCTTTTCATAATCCTTACATCCACCTGTACATAATCCATCTGTCTATAATGCATCCATCCATAATCCATCCATCTATTTATCCATAATCCATCCATCTATCAGTCTGTAATCTATCCATCTATCCATTCATAATCCATACATCCATCTGTACATAATCCATCTGTCTATAATGCATCCATCCATAATGCATTCATCCATAATCCATCTGTCCACAATCCATCCATCCATCCATCCATTCATCCATCCATCCATCAGTCTATAATTTATCTATTGTCCATAATCCACCTATCTATAATGCATTTATCCATAATCTATTGTTCATAATCCATCTATTTAAAATCCATCCATCCATCAGCCTATATTCCACCCATCTGTCCATAATCTATCCATCTGTCATAATCCATCCATCTATCCATCCACAATTCATCCATCCATCAGTCTATATTCCACCCATCTGTCCATAATCTATCCATCTGTCATAATCCATCCGTCTATCCATCCACAATTCATCCATCCATCCATCAGTCTATAATCTATCCGTCATAATTCATCCATCAATTCATTCATAATCCATTCATCCATCTGTACATAATCCATCCATCTATAATCCATTCGTTCATAATCCATCTGTTCATCAGTCCATAATCCATCCATAATCCATCCATCCACTCATAATCCATCCATCTATAATCCATCTGTCCAAAATCCATCCGCTCATAATCCATTCATCCATAATTCATTTGTCCATAATCTATAATCCATCCTTCCATCCATAATCTATTCATCTATTCATAATCCATTCATCTATAATCCATCCATCCATAATCCATCCGTCCAAAATCCATCCATCCATCCATCAATCTACTGTATAATCTGTCTGTCTATTATCCATAATCCATCCATCTATCCATCCATCTATAATCCATACATCCATAACCCATTTATCCATAATCTATCTGTCCATTAGTCTATAATCCATCCATCTCTCCAAAATCCATCCATCCATAATCCATCCTTAATCCGACCATCCACTCATTAACCATCCATTTATAATCCATTTGTCTAAAATCCATAATCCATCCATCCACCCATCAATAATCCATCCATCCATCCATCTGCTCATAATACATTAATCTATAATACATTTGTCAATAATCCATTTGTCCAAAATCCATCTAATAATCTATAATCCATCTATCCATTTATCAGTCTATAATCTATCCATCTGTCATAATTCATCTATCTATATATTCATAATCCATACATCCACCTGCTCATCTATCCATCTATAATCCATCCTTCCAAAATCCATCCGTTTGTAATCTATTTATCCATAATCCATTCGTTTATAATCCATAATCTAGCCATCCATAATCTATTCATCCACTCATAATCTGTTTATAATTCATCAGTTCAAAATACATCGATCCATAATCCATTCATACATAATCCATTTATCCATTTTCCATCCATCCACCCATCCATAATCCATCCATCTATAATCCATCGATCCATAATCCATTCCTCCATAATCTATCCATCCAAGATCCATCCATTCATCCATCAGTCTATAATCCATCTGCCCATAATCCATCCATCCATCTATAATCCATCCACCCAAAATCCATCCATCAATCCATAATCCATTCATCCATAATGCATCTGTCTAAAAATCATCCATCCATCAGTCTATAATCCATCTGTTCATAATTCATAATTCGTCCATCCATCTATAATTCATCCATCCAAAATCCATCCATCCATAATCCATTTGTCCATAATCCATCCTTCCAAAATTCATCCGTCCATCAGTCTATAATCAATCTGTCCATAATCCATGATCTGTCCATCCATCTATAATCTATCCGTCTAAAATCCATTCATTCATTAGTTTATAATCCATCCATTCATATTCCACTACTGAGTAAGTTTTTCCTGTTAATTATTGGTTCAAGACCTCATAAAAAAAGACTGATTTGCATTGTAGGGTGAATATTAAACAGGTCGAACAGAATGTGATTCATGATTCAAAGCGACTGATTTTAATTTCAGAAAGGAACCATTTGGCCTATAAATGGACGAACGCCAGGCAGGAGTGATGTTTCCGACCTTTGTAATGGGATTTTTGCCCCCTCGCCGGTTACGGCTGATCTCGTATTTTGCTGAGAAGGTACCGTGGGTTTGATTCATTGCAACCCCATGAGATTTGACATGAGATTGGGCCAGACTGTTTGCATGGACGTGGCTACACCCAATTTGTATGAGGATGTGCACTGCTTGGCGTCAAGACCCGAGCTGCTATCTCACACAAAAAGCACTACTCTGCTGCAGCATCTGTCTTTTTGGATTTCGTTGAGATATGATGTGGCTTTCCTGCTATTTTTCGAGACACATTCCCCTATCTGCCTGCTATCTGCTGTAATTGTGTACAGTTTTGGACCGGCTGTATCCTGTTAGGCCATTGAGAAGAAGGCACAGCATTCTTTTGGGTATTTTCACAGTTGGTTTGATTGTTTTGTCCAAAACTGAGGTCGATTCCATCCCTGTTCCATCGCAGGACATTTTTCCAAATTGTGTTATTTAGGCCAGAGCTACAGTTTGCACACTTTTTTTTTTTTTGCTCATTTTTTTTATCTTTAGATTCACTCATGAGGTGTAACATTAGGAGGAAAGCAATATACTGATCTATGTGGTTTTACAGAATCATTCGCTCTTTGTTTTTGCAATTATAGTGCTTGTCATTTTCCTACAGTAGTAGCATAAACTGAGACCAGTTTGGTTTTAGATTGTTTTGTTCCATTCATCTATACATCCATCCATAGCTCTGTTGTTTTGATCCATCCATCCATAGCTCTGTTGTTTTGATCCATTGGTCCATCCATCCATCCATAGTTCTGTTGTTCCATCCGTCCACCTGTCCATCCATCCGTCCATCTGTTGTTTCATCCATCAGTTGTGCCTTCCATCCATCCACACATCCATCCATCCATTGTTCTGTTGTTCCATCCGTCTGTCCATCCATCACAGAAATAAGCTTACTTCCACATTGCAAAATCAGCTGCATAATATGCTATTTTTTGTTTTGTTTGTTTGAATATTTACCACCAGGCTTACAAATCCACAAAAAGTCTTGTTTTATAAGCCTTGAATTAAATTGTTTCTAGGCAAACTGTTTTTGAAGCATTTACAAGTTGCATAAAGTTCACACCAAAGTTTGCCAGATCAAGAAAAAAAGTGTTTTATTTTTAGATGGTGTCTCTTCAGCTTTATGTTTTCTATGATTTTGCATTCCTTTATCCAGCAGGCCCTGCCTTATCACTGTTTGCATTAGACTTTAAACATATGCATCTGGCAGACGCTTTTATCCATGGCGGCTTACCTTGTATTCAAGGTTCTCTATATATTTTATCAGCGCATGTATGTGTTCCTGGTGACCCAGGACCTTGGCTTTGCTAGTGCTTCTATCAGTCTTTCTCTTGCTTATCTATATATTACTCTCTATTTCTCTGCGTACGTCCATCATTGGTTTCAGGCTCATGTGGTTTGTGCCACTGGCCCCCAGCTTCAAGCCATAAGCTAAGCCATTGGGAAAGCAGACGTGTTTGAGCAATTCCAGTGTTACGGATGTGCTGATTGCAGGAAAAATTTAAACCGAAATTCACAGAGAAAGTATATGTTAACATTATATTGAAACATCTGTTTATATTTTCCAAAACCAATAACCACAGAGATATGGGATCAGAAAAATATAAATCTGTAAACATTTTTTATATTTTAAATGAGGGAAATAAACATGCAGGATTTATGTGACCAAAAAAGTCTAAAGAGTTTACCCAGCAGGCACACATTGTCATAAGACATTAATATTAGGTTACATTTAGGTCCTGATGTCAGGTGACCAAAGTTCAATGTCTTGCCAACATCTAAGGACAACAGTTACTGATATTTGGTTGAGTTTAGGTTGTGTTGGAAAGTGACCAAAATCCAACGTCCAGCCAACAGGTTAAACCCACGTCATATTGATGTCAAATACTGACATTTATTCGTCAGATATGGCAACCAAAATCCAAATGATAGACGTTATAGTGGTAATGTCCACACAGTGTCAAGCTGTAACATTATTAGATGATGATATTCACTGTTGATTTTAGGTTGTGTTGAAAAGTGACCAAAATCAAACGTCAAGCCAACATCTTAAACCAACGTCATATTGATGTCAAATACTGACATTTAGTTGTCAGGTATGGCAACCAGAATCCAATGCCTGAAAGACATCATAGTGGTAACGTCCACACAACATCAAGCTGAAACATTATTAGACATTGATATTTGGTTGTTTTTAGGTTGCGTTGAAAAGTAATCGAAATCCAGCATCTTAAACCAACGTCATATTGATGTCAAATGCTGACATTTGTTCCTCAGGTATGACAACCAGTTTCCAATGTCTGATAGATTTCATAGTGATAACGTCCACACATTGTCAAGCTGTAATCTCATTAGACATTGAAATTTGGTTAATTTTAGGTTGGACACTGACGTCGGCCTGACGTTGGGTTTTGACGTTGACCTGATTTTTATTTACAAACAAAATGCAACATCCCCACGACGTGGGAGTACAGTGTCAATCTGAGGTCATGTTGACGTTCTGTGCCTGCTGGGTACAGTATACAACATACTTTGTAGAAATTCTGTGAATTAAACAGAACAACCCAAAAGAAACGATGCTAATCAAAAGCATAAGAGTTGGCTCTATAGGACAAAAACTTATTTTATTTTATTTTATATGAGAAAAAAGCTTGCTTGTGGATGTGACGTCTCTCCATTATGGATGTGACAGATGTGGAATTGCCACTTGTGTGACTTTGGTAAATCAAATATAATTGTTTGAAAACACTGACAGAGACATTTTTGAGTATTTTTACACTACTGTGAAATACAAGCCTACGCAAAAAACGAAAGGATTTCACTATTTTCGTAAAAACTTTTTGTTCATGGGAAGGTTGACATTTGCATGACAATACTCATTTGTAAAATAAAGCTCTTATGGTTTTTTTTTTCCCCTCTCTCACCTCCTATTTACCACCGCAGAGAGCTACAGTTCACTTCATAATGCCCATCTTCCTCTGTTCATGTGTTCATTTAATTACACAGCCTTCAAAACGCACCACATAATATATCCCGGGATGCATTAGGAGCTCAGAGTGGGGCTAAATAGCGGGCACGCATTCATTGAGACGGGCACACACACACACACACACACGCACACACACACACACACACACACACACACACACACACACACACACACACACACACACACACACACACACACACACACACACACACTCTCTCACTCTGTCAAGTCACATTCAAGTCTCCTCTGCTCATATGACAGCAAATATTCCACCAGCTGGGCCTTTTCATACATTCAAGAGTACAGTTTTTTTTCCCCACTTTTTACATCACAATGGCTGCTATTCTTTTGGTACAGTGGGGCGGCTGGAGAGAATCTCCCAGGCAATTAATCTGAGCTTTCTCCTCCCTGCCTATAGAGCACTCAAAGGCTGCTGTGCTCATAGAGATATTAAGCGCTGAATGGAAGCGAGGAGCTTTTTTTTTTTTTGCTGTTCGTCTGTGTTTGCGCGAAACCCGAAGCCAGTGTCGGCTGCTTTTTGAAGCCGCAGCTATTGCAGAGGAACAAGCCACTCGTCATTTTAAGTCAACATGAAATCAAAATGCACTGCTTGGATTTTTTTTTTTGCGTGTAATTCATTGGCGCATGTTCATTTTTGAAGGAAAAAGCTAATACAGTCCATCAGGGCCTGCCTCATTTTTGTAGCAGTAGTTTTTGGAAATATTTTTCCCCATTCATTTTTTTTCCCGCAGGGATCTTCTTATGAAAGAGTCCCCTTTTAAGTGTTTTTGAAGCAAATCAACCTGCTATGAGGAGAATCGAGCGAATTCTCATGGTAATTTGTAACTTTTTGATTTAGTAGCTAATTTGTTTTAATTAGTATGATCTCGTTTGGGCTGGCAAGGTGGCTCAGTGGTTAGCACTGTTGCCTCACAGCAAGAAGGTTGGTGGTTTGAGCCCCGGCTGGGTCAGTTGGCATTTCTGTGTGGAGTTTGCATGTTCTCCCCATGTTGGCGTGGGTTTCCTCCAAGTGTTCCGGCTTCCCCCACAGTCCAAATACATTTGTTATAGGCATACCTGCCAACACTCCTTCCCAGGAGTGTCCCGTATTTCAGACCCATCTCCCGCCACCCTCCCGTTTTGTTACTTCTCCCGGAAAACTCCCGTAATTTCACCTCCCATCCCCCTGTCCTAAGCTTTTTGGTACAGTCTGTAACACCCCTGGGTCGCCAACTTTGGTATAGTTTCCGATCACAGTGGCCGCCGAAACCATAGTACAGTTACTAACACCACAGTATAGTTATTAACCTGGTTCTCAGCAGTGTTATTCAAACATTTCTACTACCCTACTACCCTACAACACCCCTCCAACCCCCGGCCCGAATGTGGAGGCCATTTGAATACAGTGAACTCATTGTCATGTTCAAGAAACCAGTCTGAGATGATTCGCGCTTTATGACATGGGGCGTTATCCTGCTGGAAGTAGCCATCAGAAGATAGCTACACTGTGATCATAAAGGGATGGACATGGTCAGCAACAATACTTTATTTAGTGGTTATTTGAATTACTGTTGCCTTTCTATCAGCTGGAACCAGTCTGGCCATTCTTCTCTGACCTCTGGCATCAACACGTTATTTGCGCCCACAGAACTGCCGCTCACTGGATATTTACTCTTTTTCAGATCATTCTCTGTAACCCCTAGAGATGGTTGTGCATGAAAATCCTAGTAGATCAGCAGTTTCTAAAATACTCAGACCAACCTGTCTGGCACCAACAACCATGCCACATTGAAAGTCCCTTAAGTCATTTTCTTCCCCATTCTGATGCTTGGTTTAAACTGCAGCAGATCGTCTGGACCATGTCTACATGCCTAAATGCATTGAGTTGCTGCCATGTGATTGGCTGATGAGAAATTTGCATTATCAGTTAAAAACATCTTGGCTCACAATAGGTCTGTTATTAACAAAGTTATTGTTGAAATTCAATCTTAGAATGCAGTGAGTAAGCATAAGCTCTAAACAACACCTAACATCTATTGGGAAGTGCAATCATAACCTGAACAGAAGCATGTCTGATTATACTCAGTGCTGCAAATAAACATTGTCAGAATACCCTGTGAAAAAAGCTCGCTTTCATCATGTTTTCCCAACACAAATTAGGTCAACTTAATTGTTTTTACAAATTTAAGTTGGTTGAACATAAGACAATTAAGGTGTCACATAGAAAATTCAAGAATTGATGATTCAGCTCATAATAAATAAGTAGTTTGAGCAAGCAGCAAATCTCTTGTGAATTGGTGGGAATGGAAGGAATGTTTTGGTTTGTCAGTGGTATCTTGACTTTAAATTTGACATTTTACATTGTCAGATTGTGATTATTTTGTAGTTTGTCTGTTCGTTAGAGTTTATTCGGTCAGTATCAGTGATTTATTTATTCTGAAAAGATATGCAGTTCTGCGCAGCTGAAGGAACACTGCGTGAAAGATAAATCAAACAGTTTATTTTGAATCACTTTGTTGAAATGAAGCATGCAAATGAACTGACTTGCTAAATCAAGCGAGGTGCTACATTGCAGTCTAAAAATATAGCTTTAAAGCGGATCTATTATGCAAAAATCCCTTTTATGAGTGGTTTAAGCACATTTGTGAGGCAAAAGTCTGTATATATAACCAGCTTCTAATGGTAAAAATGAATTAATTCTAATTTTATAATCAGACTTGATAAAAACAGTCTACAGAAACGCTTTGATTGACATTCTCGCTTTGTACGTGTCATCAGAGGGGGAAAGCCCCGCCCATTAGTGACAAACTCTCTCTCACTAGCATAGGACATTAGTCTTGTTTTTGAATCTACCACTCTGCTGACACATAGGTATTTGTAGCTCCGCCCTCTTTTCAAAAGAGCACAATCTCATTTGAATTTAAAGGGACAGTCACCAAAATAGCACACTTAAGATCAAAGCCAGTTTCTAAACCATTTTTTGTGTGGTATTTTGAGCTGAAACTTCATATACACACTCTAGAAACATCAGACACTTGTTTTACACAGTGTAAAAAAGGAAATAATAAGCCACTTTTAAGTTGCCAGTGTTTAGTTAGCGAATCCCCAGCATTACAGAACAGTGTTTTTCTTGCCAAGTAACTGAAGCCGACAGCCACGTCCAATGCCATTTGACCAAACGGACAACGAACTGATTCTCAGTCTGAGTCTATTATGCCGCATGGACATTTGATAGCATGTGGTTCTTGCATTTTGGAGCACGTTTCTCCAGATTTGTCAGGGATTTGAGCTTGTCACCAGGCACACATTTTCAAGATGTGTTGCTGCAGTCATTAGCTGAAACACACCGCGCTGGCAGTCAGGATCAAACATCATTTGGGAGACTGAAAGAATAAAGGTGTTTTTTATGTTGGCGGTTCTACCGGTTGGGCGGCTCCAGTGGTCGGAGACTCTTTTGTTGTCACTCCTGAAAGATTCGTCTCAGCGCCGAACAAATGTTTGCCTTGAAGTGACAATTAAGCTGTTTAGAAGAGAATAATGCTTGGTTTATTCACTTCCTCACTCCCATGTTAGGATTCACGATGCAAAAAAGCACACTGACATTATTATTTTGGTGTTGTGATTTTTTTATTATTATTATTATTATTATTATTATTAGTAGTAGTAGTAGTAGTAGTAGTAGTAGTAGTAGTAGCAGCTGTAGTAGCAGTAGTAGTTGTTGTTGTAGTTGTTGTAGGATTAGTTGTATCACCAATAATATTAATACTGATAACAAATAATAAATTAAATAATAACAACAATAATAATAACAATAATAATAATAATGTGCTTTCTGAATTGTGAATCTTAAAATGAAAGAATATTACTGTAAATTAGAGAATGAAGTATTATTTGTTATTTTTAAAAATTTACACAGCAATAGATCATAATAATAGTAAAATGATCTTTAAACATAAAGTTTATATACAAATATTGTATTACAATTTTGTTTTATAACAATATTAATGATAATAATAATAATCATAAAAATAATAATAATAAATAAACTACTGTACATTAAATAATAAGGTATGTTTGTTACTGTTATTAAAATTCCAATAAATATTAAAACAATGGTATTTAAATATTTAAAACAAATGTAATCAGTTTTTGTTGATTTAATATAATAATAATAAAACAATAACAATAATAATAAAAACAACAGTATTAATAATATAGTATTTAATATTAATATTTCATTTATAGTATTTAAAAAAAAATAATTCCATAGGATATAATATAGTAAATATAATATTATTTGTTATTTTATTGATATAACAACTGTAAATAATAATAATAATATATATTTTTGAATATTTAAAAAAATATTTAATCACTTTTTGTTGTTTTAAAATAATAATAATAATAATAATAATATTAATAATAATAGTTGTTGTTGTTGTTGTTGTTATATTAAAACAACAAAAAGTGATTAAGTATCTTTTGAAATTATTTAAAAAAAATTTAAATATTATTTACATTGTTATATCAATAAAATAACAAATAATATTATATTTAACAATAATAAAATCACAAATTAAATATTTGTTATTGCAAATTAATGATTTGTTATTGTTGTTATATATTGTTATTGTTGTTGTTGTTGTTGTTGTTGTTGTTGTTGTTGTTGTTATAAAATACATACGTATTTAAAAAACACAAATAAATATTAAAATATAGAACCGGAAATATTATCATATTTAGTTTTTGATAATAATAATAATAATAATAATAATAATAATAATAATAATAATACATGTACACACAAAACAATAATGACAATCATCATCATCATCATCCTCATCCTCATAAAGAAATTATAATAATAATTATTGTATTTGTACATGTATTATTATTATTATTATTATTATTATCATTATTCATATATTATTATACAATAATAAATATTATAGTTTGAACTACGAAGAAGAATAAAATGAAGAAGACTAAAACGAAGAAAACATTTTTGTCACATCAGAAGCAGTTTTGTTGTTATTTTTATTTATACATTTGTATTTTATTCAAATCATCACACAAACAAACGTCTCTGAAGCATATATGAGTCTGCGCGTCTGTTTGTTTTCTTTGCATTGTCTGTCTGTGTTCAGATGAGAGTAGGAGGTGATGAAGGATTCATCGGGGAAGAAAGTCTGATCTCTCCGACTGCTGTTTGCAGATCATTTCCTTAAATAAGTACACCGAGTTTGCTTTTGCCCTTTGGAACACGTCTTGCAGAACTTATTTTTCTGTTTCTTCCACAAGCAAACGGCAGAAAAATAGGAAGCAAATGCGTGGTTTTACAAACTCGAATCAGATTTGTTGTGTTTTGGCTTTTGAGGATCTGTTTTCATCAACCCTGCATGTTCCTTTATTCTTGCATCTAAATTGCATTGATTTCAGTAGGATTTATAAATATTAATAAGGAATGCTATTTGCAGGGATTTGAAAATGCACGGCTCATTTTGTCTTGATGTGTTCCTATAACTCAAGCTTGCCCTTCTGCTCGAGTCCTTTGAAAAAAAAAACACTGTGTTTTGCATCATTAACAGGTTTAAAGAAAGACAACAACAAAGAACATTCTTGAGAGGTTTATACTAATTTATAGCAGAAATGCTTTGATTTTAAAGAATTATCTGTTCTAATCCCTTAACTTTCACCCCCCCCCCCTCCCCCTTTTTGAACATAGACATGAAAATAACATGTTCAACTTAAATGAATGCAATCTTCAATGCTTTGATGCATAGATTTAGGCTATGTCTAATGTAAAGATGTAAACGGTTAATAAAATAAAACTTATGTACCTTTACATTTATTGAAAATAATAAAACAATAAAAGTATGTTTTATTTTATAATGTAAAATTTGTTTTACATTACATAGGTTTTACAAAACTTGCCTAAACAGCCTAAAATTTACAAAAAAATCCGATATCTTAATGATTTATTACGAATTTAAAGTTGATATCTCAAAAAAATAAGTTTTAGTAAGATTTTTTTTGGCTGCAGTACCAAACATGACCACCGGAAGACCTCCAGTTTCCATTGGTGACCATATTTTTCATACTTTTGACAATACTTGTAAAGTAGACATCAGGTTGTGAAGTAGTATGGGCAGATTAATGATATTTGATTTGAATTTAGCTTCTAAAACCTTCTAAAAGCATTACATGTCAGTTGCTGTAGCAAAGTAATGCTTTACCACTCTGATGAAGATCCTTGTTGCTTAATTAATAAATAACATTTTGCCTGGTGATATCTATAAAAAGTCATAATATTAAATATTCATTAATTTTCCTTTGGGTTAGTCCCTTTATTCATCAGGGGTCGCCACAGCAGAATGAACCACCAACTTATCCAGCAAATGTTTTATACAGTGAATGCCATAAAACAATAAATGTGTATTTTATTTTATTACATAAAATATGCTTTAATAAAACTTGTTTTAGCTTAAAATTGACCCAAAAAAATCAAAGCTAAATATCTGAAGAAATTAGAGTCCAAATTTAAAGTTGATATCTCAAAAAAATAGTTTTAGTAAGATTTTGTTTGGCCGCAGTGCCAAACATGACCACCGGATCACCTCCAGTTTCCATTGGTGGCTATTCCACGGCGCCCCCTATAATATGAACCATATTTTTTGTTCACACTTTTGACAATATTTGTAAAGTAAACATCAGATTATAAAGTATTAGGGGCAGGTTGGTGATATTTAATTTGAGATGTCGATTGCTGTAGCAAAGTAATGCTTTACGACCCTGATAAATATCCTTGTTGCTGCAGACTGTTTTTATGAAGGATGATTACAAACAAATAGAATTAATAATTTTTTGCCATTAGAGGTTGGTTATCTTCACACACTGTTGCCATACAACTATGTTTAAACCCCTTATGTAAGTGATTTTTGCCCATTAGGTCCCCTTTAATGCCTAATAAAAACAAAACAAAAGCCATAATCATTTAATTAAATGGAGTTAATAACTTACAAAATTCAGTTTTGCTTTTTCAATAACATATATCTATAATATGGCCACTTCTCACGGTTGATTTTAATGCATTAACTAACATTTACTGAGACTTTATTGTACTATTGTGCCTATTGTACTCTTCCATCTTTTTTCAATTGAATTGTATCATAAAATATGTATTCACTCTAAACAAGTTATTATACATGTTTAAGTAACCTTTTTTTTTTGGTGCAGCTTAGGTCAATACTGTAATAATACCATATGGGCTGCATGATGTTGGAAAAATCTAGCATTGTGATTTAAATGTTTTTTTTTTATTTTGCAATACAATTTCACCAGATGACTTAGTATATCTATTGGGAAAGAATTTATAATGTTAGATCGATTGGGATAATTCTAGTGCATCTCCACAAAATCTAATAAACCATCTATATATTTCCCCAACACATTTTCATTGTGATCTGTGCTATTTGCACTGCATTTCTGTATTTGCATGTGTTTTGAGTATGTTCATGCACTTGTTTAGTCAGAGATTGATGAATTAATGTTTACTGAAAAAAATTATCGAACGATGATTCCTTGGATTTACAAAATGTTTTTACGTTAAGTGGTTGTAAACAATTTATTTGGGCTGAATTTAAACAAACAAATTAAGTTGACCATTATTAAATTTAGTTTGTTTAAATTCAACACAAATAAATAGTTTGCAACAGTTTTGCATGCAACACTTTTTTCAGTGTATTTACATCTCCATAAAATCCAATAAACAGTCGATAAACTTGAAGGTGTAACCCGACACATTTTAGTTGTTGTCTGTGCTATTTGCAGTGCGTTTCAGTATTTGCACGTGTTGTAAATATCTGTCATCTATGATCCATAATCTATAAATCTATAAACACAATCAAGAAAAGGAAACGATATATTGTGCAACCCATATACTGCGCTAAAAGTGTCACGATTGATGATGCATGCGCTCTTTCTGTCATGTCACGTGGGATTGTTTTGTAGTTCTGTTGTGTGTTGTGATCACGTGACTCACCACTAGGATCAGCTGATCTGGCTTCAGCCCAGCTGTTGGCACTTAGCTTCTTCTATTTAAGAAGCGTTGTTACGTGCTTCATTGTCAGTTCGTTACACTTGTTTATGGTCTCTCTGTGTTTTGTCAGGAACCTCGATCGGTTACTCTGTTGGACTCTCGGTCACCTCCGATTTGACTACTTACTCTTCCGAGGCTGGATGTTTTTGTGTGATTGCTCGCTGAGCATTCTTGATTCATTCATTAAATTTTACATGCAATTGGATCCATCTGACTATTGTGTTTCCTGAGCGTTACAAAAAGCTTCGGGAATCAAGCACAACAAGAAGCCTATAGTATATTTCCACTATTATTGGCTCATTCAGTCTCACTTTACAGCTGGAAGGAGTGAGTTTTGTAATGCAGGTGATATCTCCGTATACAGGATCATCTGTGAAGAGCTCAATATATGTGTGTGTGTGTGTGTGTGTGTGTGTTTAATACGGATGACAGCGCGTTACGCAACCGCACACTGTCCCTGTTTGCACATTCGCTCACTGTCAGAATTTGATGATTTTCAGCGCGGCGATCCTGGTGTGTGTTTGGGTGTCTGTCAAACGTCACTTTGGTTCATTTAGTTGTTTACGGAGGGCGAGTAAGCAACACAAAACAAAGCCCGCCGCCGCAGCAGGAGGTGATACGGGTTTAAACCAGGCCCTTCTTTCTGTCGTTCGCTATTTGGAGGTGGAATCTTGCTTGACAGGGAGTCAATCAAATTTATTGCACTCCTAACGTCCCGTAATGGCTCTCTTTAAAGAGTCGGGTGTTATTTTGATTAAAATGACCCCGTCAGGTCGTGGGTGTGTGTGTGTGTGAATCAGTCTACTGGGGATGGGAAAGTAACAACAGTCTGACTACCGGAGCTCAAGTACAAGTGCTACGATTTCGGGTTGATTGATGATGGTTTTTTTTATAGCTGTCAATTGATGAAAATGTAGCATGTTCAATTATTATGGTAATTTGTTGAGCACTCTTTATTAATAAATTGGTAGGACAAACCAGTTGTTGATCCTTCTTTTACCTGTTAGGTTATGGAAACTGTTATTACTAATATTATAGTAATTACAAATAGTAATATACTTACTCTTCCTATCACAAAAATCAATATATGGACTTATCGTACAACACATGGACATGACCTCAATCATTTTTGGTGATGCAGTAAATATCGCCAATACAAAAAACAATTCTAGCAACACTAGCTGATTGTGCAACATCTCTATCTCTATTGAAGGTGTCAGTGTCAGTATGGTTAAAAAAACACTATAGTATTTACTGTAACACTTTACAATAAGGTTCATTAGTTAATGCATTTACAAACATGAACTAATCCTGAACAACACTTGTACAGCATTTATTAATCATAATTGAACCTTTATTAATGCATTATTAACATCCAAGTGCATGCTTGTTAACATTAGTTAATGCACCGTGAGTTATCATGAGCTAACAATGAACAACTGTATTTTTTTTATTAGCTAACGTTAACTAACATGAACAAATACTGTATTAAATGTTTTGTTCATTGTTTGTTCATGTTAGTAAATGCATTAACTATTGTTAACTAATGAACCTTATTGTAAAGTGTGACCGTATTTATTATAAATTACTTTAGTAAATTTTCATGTGGTGTCTGACAACTGATAATAGATCTGGTAGCAAATATTGCAGCCTCTGTTACTTTTAACCTTGTGCTGTTTTGTTAACATTTATTATTATTTATTTAGGATATGCATTTTCGCATTCTGATTCCAATACCTAATTATTAATGTGACTATTATTAAATTAAATTAAATATTCTTAAGAATACATTTTGTTTTTTAAAAGAGTGTACTTGCATTGTGATGATATTGTATTGTCATTCTGGCCTTATAATAATGAGTGGCATAAAATGGCTTGAAATGACATTAATATTGTTTATCCGAATCTGTTTTGGTGCACTATATCATACAACAAAAAATATGATGATAGATATTGTGACAGGCATAATATTTACAATAATATATTATTTATTGATTTATTTATTTATTTATTTATTTATTTATTCATTCATTCATTTCTAAAAACAAATTACATAGTGGAAGATAGTGTATGTGATATAAATGTAATATATATATATATATATATATATATATATATATATATATATATATATATATATATATATATATATATATATATATATATATATATATATATATATATATATATATATATATTACCTCAAATGTAATATTTAAATAAAATAAAAAACCTAAATGAATTCAAATTTTATTAAAAAACAGTTAAATTACTTTAACTATATATATATATATTTTTTTATTTTTTTATTTTAAATATTACATTTGAGGATTTAAACATTTAATTTTATCATTTAAATGCAAGTAATTTATAGTATATATTTTAGGATTTTTGTTGTTTTAATAAAGTTTATTAATAAAGTAATATTATTATTAAATTTGTATTATTAATATTTGCTTAATTACATATTTTAATATATTTTTTCAATTTACATGATTTTTAAGTTACAAACGATTTTGTTAAAACTATAATAACCCTGTTTCGCATATGACTTTAATAAATGTTATTCATTACGTAAATAACAATCCAAATGCTCATTTAAACATATTAAAATAAAATGTGACATCTCATTTGCATGTTACAGTAATATGAAAACCTAATGTCAGGCATCGCTCCCTGCGCTCCTATGATTGGCTGCCGCTTATCACCTCCAACCAATAAGTTTCATTATGTGTAGCAACTCTCAGCGGCGGACGGCACGGTGGCGCAGGTAGTGCTGTCGCCTCACAGCTAGGAGTTCGCTAGTTCGAGCCTCGGCTGGGTCAGTTGGCATTTCTGTGTGGAGTTTGCATGTTTTCCCTGCGTTCATGTGGGTTTCCTCAGGGTGCTCCGGTTTCCCCCACAAGTCCAAAGACATGTGGTACAGGTAAATTGAGTAAGCTAAATTGTCCGTAGTGTATGTGTGTGAATGAGTGTGTATGGTTGTTTCCCTGTGATGGGTTCCAGCTGGAAGGGCATTCGCTGTGTAAAACATATGCTGGATAAGTTGGCGGTTCATTCCGCTGTGGCGACCCCAGATTAATAAATGGACTAAGCCGAAAAGAAAATGAATGAATGAATGAATGAAATCTGTGGCTCAGTGGTTAACACTGTAACCTCACAGCAAGAAGGTCGCTAGTTCGAGTCCCGGCTGGGCCAATTGGCATTTCTGTGTGGAGTTTGGCCGTACTGTATTTGTGTGAATGTGAGAGTTTATGGGTGTTTCCCAGTTCTGGGTTATGGCTGGAAGGGCATCCACTGGATAAAACATATGCCGGAATAGTTGGTAGTTCATTCTGCTGTGGAATCCCTTGATAAATAAAAGGATTAAGCCAAAGTAAAACAAATGAATGAATGAAGTCGAGCAACTTTTAATCTGGACATTATTTCAAGCTGGAGCCGCTCCATCAGAAACCTGCAGCATATCAAATAAGCATGATTAATTACATATGTTTTCATTAAAATCAATCCAGCAGAATGAATGCATTAACCCGACAGCCGCAGAGTTGATAAATAAAGGCAGACAGGTGAAACTGGGCTTTATATTGCTGTGTTTGTCCGCCTCTTTTTTCTTTTCTCACTCTCTCTGTATTGTACCGTATGGTTTATTTTTCCTCTCACGCTTCAATTAAGTCGCTGCAGCTCTGTGGCCTTTCGAAGTTCTTCCAAAAATAGCCACGTGGAGTGAATCGCCGAGCTGTCAGAGCTACAGTGTGAATGATCAGAATTGCCTACACCTCTGTATTTATTGCTGGAGTTTTCTCTTGCTTTATTTCTCCCTCCAAACTCTACCGTTTACCTCAGCTTGAGACCAGGAATTAAAGATGGTCTTCATTTCAGTTTCTGTAGGCACAGACTCTATGATCAGGCCCATAGCATTCTATGAGCTATCATTTATTCATGTTATCAAGTTCTGTAAATGCAAATAGATATGCCTGTGTGAGTTTGTCCATGTTGCCAGATCCAGTTATTATAAGCAGAACATAATATGATATGTTTTAGCTGAATCTGTGGTCTGCTGCGATTCTTATAATGGCAGTGAATGGTTACAGGTTTTATAGATTACAAATAAACGCATACAAACATGTCCAAATCAATAGGCACGGCTCCACTGATGTCTTATGAAGCAAAACGAATGGTCTGAGTAGGAAATTAAACATTATTTACCATATTACAACTTAACGTGTCAAGATTAGTGTTAATAAAGTGGGTAAAAGTGATTCTGTGTCATGTATGCAAAATATAAGATTTAACCTAATTGTTTGTTTTTTTTAGTCATATTTAGCAACATTGCATCCCTGGGACTTAAACTTAGAGGCAGCAATCAGAAAACGTCCACATTTGTTAAGATAAAAGCAATGATCAATGTGATTTTATCAGAATGAAACTGTCAAACACTATCAAACATAACATAATGACCATCGTAAAGCAGATCAACAGAACAACAGAAATGAAAACAGCTGCCAGGATGAAGGCTATGTTAGGTCAAGTTTAGTAATTAGCTTTAGTCAAGCTAAAATCCATAAACATTTACATACGTCTCATTTATCATTCTAAAATGAAATAGTTAAATAAAATAATTAATACAATTAAAATATATGAAAAAATATATAAAATATATTAAATAATAATTAATAATATAAAGGGACTATATTATATATATACACATATATATCTGGTTCTCTGTCTGGTGTCAGGGTTCTGCCACTCTGGTCTTGTTAATTCTTGTTTTGTGGCAGAATCCGGACACTAGCTCTGTCTTGTCCTGTCCTGTTAGTGCTCTGCTCGAGTTTCCTTGGGTCGAGCACTTGTTTTGTCATTGTCTGGGTGCGCGTCATCAAAGGTGCTCGCGGACCGTGCCCGCTACCGCTTGATGCGGGCGCGCGGGGTCTGCGCGTCCTTGGGACGCGAGCTCTTGTACTCGTGTTTGTGGTGTTTCGTCAGCATCGCGCTGTTTCATTCTCAGCGTCTCCGTCTAGTTGGTTTCGGTTTTGGTTGGCGCTGAGATGAAACATGCGGGTTGCATTTATGTGAGCGCACGGTAAGGTGTTTTCACTTATCGTGTTCTCGTTTCTTGTGTCTGTTGTCAAAGCACGTGGCTCTGTGTTTACATTGGTCGCGTGCTTTTGTTGTGTGCTTCAGTGTTTGTCCAGTCATAAGAACACTCAGTTAATGAGTTCTCTCATTGGCTGCGTGTTCTTGTCCTGTTTAATGTGAGCACCTGGCTTGTGTTGTCTCTTTGTGTCAGGTGCTCTCCCGTCTATTGTCTAGTCCCACCCTCCTTGTTAACCCATTATTAGTTAATTATGTTCATCTGTTTGAGTATTAATTACTCCTGCTTATATTCTCCTCATGTGTGCTGTCCTGTGCCAGTTCGTCGTCGATATTTCCTTGTCCTGTTGTGTCTAGCCCTACTTTGTCCAGCCAACCCAGTCAAGTTTGTTTTTGCTTTATAAAGCTGTGGTCACAGTGGGCTTTTCTCCCCACAGACTTCCATTCATACGCACGCGAATGCGTCAGACCGGAAACGCAGGGTCATGAGTCAAGTTTCACATGCTGCTGCAGTGCAAAGTTCAAGCTTGGTGAGCTCTGACCTGCGAAATCGCATCACTTGACTGCGTGAGATCAATCGAGGATCAAAAGAAGACCTCTCTGGACAGAAATTAAAAACATTGAGCAATCGCTCACTTTATTAATGTCTAATCATCTTGTTTAACCCCGCCCCTTTTCGCAGCGCTGTACGACAGAATTTCACACACACAAAGCCCAGTGTGACCGTAGCTTTAGTCATGTTTTTCCCCTCAGGGTAGTTTGTTTTGCTGTTTTTGCCTTTCATTTTGTTTTATTATAAATAAATTCATATTTACCCTGCACTTGGGTCCTCGCCCCTTTTTCCCCTCTCTGGATCGTGACATCTGGTTCTCAAGTCTGATTGGCTGATAGCTATTTGTTACCCCCTAATATCAGCACTTGTACAGCCTCTTCTCCCTTGTGTATTACTCCGCCCACATAGAGTGACAGCAGATCAATAAACCCACAACAGTTTGACAAATATTGCAGCTGCTGGACAACATAATCTACTTTTGAGGCTTTTTAGTTGAAAAGTAGTTGTTTAAATTGCAACTATGCAGTTCATGTATAAGGACAGTGCCTATTTTAAATATTTATTATTTCGGAGAAGAGCAAAAACGGTTGACATTGTCCATTCACAAGATACCGCATAATAAGCCCTTAGAGGAGAAAAACTAATGCCTAATTTCAAACTACAGCTGATAAAATCATTATTAAATTGGTAAGTGTCATTCTAAGTCAATCTCTCTCTCTTTTGTATGTTGTAGTACTGTATTTATACCATAGTAATTGTAGTGTATTGAGTGTGAGATGGAACTCGCATATCATGAATTTGTATATTTTGTGTTGGCCACTCTTTAAAACCCTGAGTTACTTTTTGGTTGGCCATCTGTTTGTTTTTAATACATCTCCTGGTTTCGTTACTGCAGACGTTCAGTGAAAAGAAAGAAAGAAGAAATGTCCGCATGTGTTTAGAGTTTTTCCTTTTCGCAAACACAACAGTAATCTGGTAAGTTAGTGTTTGCTTTGCTTTGGCTTTTTCAGGGTTAATTATTGTGATCTCCTGATTGCAACTGACAAATACTGGGAAATCTCTGTAGACTGATGGCATTTCATGCCGTTCAGCCTTATAATCTTAAAATGTCAGCAAAATCAGCTGTTTTGTCATCACTTTACACATTACTGCTAGAGAATTATTCAAATACTAGCTCTAAAGTGACGTTGGTGAATTAGTAATGGTTTCTGCTGTTCTGAAGCAGATGTGAATGAATGGCGGAGGAAAGTAGTTCCTCATACAAAAGGGTTTTGAGACTCTCTGTGTTTGATTTTCTTTTCTATATACACAATTAAGCCATCAAACTGTTGTATAAACGCAATATCGCATGAGTAGCAGTGCGATGTAGCTGTATATCATCACTAGTGGCACAGTAAGGCACTCGACCAGTGGCCTTGAGCCAAAGCACGCCTCCCACAAGTGCCGATATACAGCCGTATCAGTCATACAGCCACTGCTACTAGTGTGATATTGCTCATATATATATATATATATATATATATATATATATATATATATATATATATATATATATGGGTGACACAGTGCGGTGCAGTGGGTAACACTGTCGCCTCACAGCAAGAAGGTTGGTGGTTTGAGCCCCAGTTGCCATTACTGTGTGGAGTTTGCATGTTCTCCCTGTGTTGGCATGGGTTTCCTCTGGGTCCTTCGGTTTCTCCCACAGTCTTCCAGGTTGGGGGTTGAGCGTTGGGCTAACAATTCACCTCATAAAAGCTAGATGTTACAAAACACCAACATGGTTCGACTAAGTAACAACTTCAATATAAATGGCCCAGGGAGTAAATAAGTAATTATTATTATAATTAATAATAATACAAAATAATAAAACAATAAAAATATTTAACTATTACAGCAAAAAGTGTTATATTACTGCATAAAACAAAACAATATAGACGTAATTTATGCACAATACCATACAACTTTCTATAAAGCCTGTACAGTATGTGTTAGGGCTGCTTGCATACAGTATGTGTGTATGTGTGGATGCATGTGTGCGTATGTCTACTTGTGTGTATGATCATATGTGCTTGAGTGGTGTGCACATATGTGTATGTGTATCAATCTTTGTCTGTATTATTTGAGCGTGTAGCAGTAGTTTGTGTTTCGTCTGGCGGGGACCGCAGTGCATTCATCAAGCTGTGCTCCAGTAGCGAAGAACATCACGGGCTCGTATCATGTCAGGATTGTGTACTTTGAAGGGAGCGCTTCCAAGGGTTTCTTTTCCTAAAAAACTGTAGCGCTCTGTGCTTCCCTTTCACAATCCCTCAGCATCTGAAAGACAGAGAGGGGGAAAAAGGCGTCAGATGACAGGAGCGGCACTGAGAGAGCTGGAGTGTCAAGTGTTGAGGTCTGTCGGTCTGTCTGTCGGTCTGTCTCGCTCTCTCTCTCTCTGTCTCACTCTCTCAGTTTCCCTCTCACTCTGATATTGTCTCTGTCACTCTCAATAGTCTGACTCTCATTATCCGTCTCTCGCTCGCTCTGTCTGCGGCAAAGCCTGTTTCACTCTTACTGTGTTTGGAATGGGAATCATAACTGACTCTGAGATGTTCATTCAGAAATCGGACTGAAAGTATTGTGTAGCATGTGTTTGATTCACATTAATATAATGATTCAGTTTGTTCTGTAATTGGATTAGAGCGCTTGTGTTTGATTCTTTGAAAAGAACCAAGTCATTAGAGTCATTTGCTTGTGAATCAGACTACACTAGTTGAAATAACTGATTCAGTTTGTTCTGTAGCTGGACTGAGCTGTTTGCGTTTGATTCTAAATATTCAGTTCTTTTCACGGAATCATTCACTTATGAATCAGACTATGCGGGTTGTGCAGATTATGTTTGGTTCACAAAAATAACTGATTCAGTTTGTTCTGGAATTGCACTGTGTTTGAATTTAATGATTCAGTTCTTTTTAGTGAATCATTCACTTATGAATCAGACTACACTGGTGTGCTGTTTGTGACTGATTCACAAAAAATAGCTGATTCAGTTTGTTTGTAACTGGAATGAGCTGTTTGCGTTTGATTGTAATGATTCAGTTTATTTCAATGAACCATTTACTTATGAATCAGACTACACTGGTTGTGCAGGTTGTGTTCGGTTCGTACAAAAATGTCTGATTCAGATTGTTATGTTATTGTAATGAGCTGCTTTTGCTGTTTGTGTTTGACTCTATTTGTGTGGGGCGGTTGGGGAATTGAAATGAGCTGTTTGTGTTATGTCCTTTTAGATGTTAATACTCAACTAAGGAATCATTCACTTACAAATCAGGCTATACTGGTTGTGCAGATTATGTTTGGTTCACAAAAAAAAAGATTCAGTTTGTTCTGTAACTGGACTGTTTATATTTGACTAATGATTCAGTTCTTTTCAAGGAATCACAGACGTATGAATCAGAATAAACTGGTTGTTGTGTTTGTGACTGGTTCACAAAAATAAATGATAATTTGTTTTGTAATAGTAATGAGCGGTTTGTGTCTGACTCTAATGATTCAGTTCTTTTCAAGGAATCACACACTTATGAATCAAACTTTACTGGTTGTTCTGTTTGTGACAGGTTTACAAAAACAACTGAATCAATTTGTTCTGTAATTGTAATGAGCTGTTTGTGTTTGACTCTAGTGATTCAGTTCCTTTCAATGAACCATTTACTTATGAATCAGACTATACTGGTTGTGCAGCAGATTGTGTTTGGTTCAAAAAAATAAATGATTCAGTTTGTTCTGTAATTGGACTGTGCTGTTTGTGTTTGAATCCAATGATTCAGTTCTTTTCAGCGAAACATTCACTTATGAATCAGGCTATACTAGTTGTACTATTTGTGACTGATTCACAAAAATAACTGATTCAGTGTTTTCTGTTATTGGAATGAGTTGTTTGTGTTTGATTCTAATGATTAATTTTTTTCAGTGAATCATTCACTTATGAATCAGACTATATTGGTTGTGTTATTTGTGTCCGGTTCACAAAAATAAAAGACTACGTTTCTTCTGTAATTGGACTGTGCTGGTTGTGTTTGAATCTAATGATTCAGTTCTTCTTAAGGACTCATTTACTTATGAATCAGATACTGGTTGTACTGTTGATACTGATTCACTTGTGATGAAAAAGCTGAAAACATTATGAGCCAGTTATAGCACAGCTAAAGCTGCCGTCTAGAGCAGTTATTACAGCACAACTCTTATGAATCATCAATGCAGATGTGTTGTATGTTTGCAGAGACAGCAGTGGATCAATAGCAGATCACATGTGAATGTTGATTCATGTACAGCACACTGAATATAAGCCCGAGCCACTGGAGTCTGCTTTATTGAGATCTGAATGAAAGGATTTAGTAATAAAATGTCCATCTCCACTCCTAATGCACTGTAGACTTGCTGTAGCCCATGAGATTTACACCTCATTAATGTCAGAAAAATAGAAAGATGGTGTTAGCAAGAACTGTTTTATCACTGATTGTGTGCAATAAAATGCACGTATAAAACAGATGGATAAATAGAGTGGAGATGCAGAGGTTTTTGCTTTATTTTCCTATGAATGAAAAAGCATATACAGTGCTCAGCATAAATGAGTACAGCCCGAATATTTTTATCTATTTCTCAGTGAATTTAGGCAATGTGTTTTGATGCATTTAAACAAAACAGATTTATTAAACAGATAAATTTAATAAAATAATATTTTAATTACTATACACATTTAGAAATTTAAAGATAATACGTGTTAAATTCATGTTATATGTCACGAAAAAAAAAGGTGGCGCAGTAGGTAGTGCTGTCGCCTCACAGCAAGAAGGTCGCTGGTTCGAGCCTCGGCTGGGTCAGTTGGCGTTTCTGTGTGGAGTTTGCATGTTCTTCCTGCGTTCGCATGAGTTTCCCCCACAGTCCAAAAACATGCGGGAAAGGTGAATTGGGAAGGCTAAATTGTCCGAAATGTGAGTGAGTGTGTATGGATGTTTCCCACAGAACATGTGCTGGATAAATTAGCGGTTCATTCCGCTGGGGCGACCCCGGATTAGTAAAGGGACTAAGCCGAAAAGAAAATGAATGAATGAATATTGCAAAAATTTATTAAAACCTACAACATTTCAACTACATTTTTCAATATTTTTGCTTTTCTTGATTTTTCCTCTTTTTTAAATTTGTATTTAATATTTTTCCCTAACATATACATTTGGGTGTACTAGTCATTGTAAGTTATTTTGTTAGATTAAAAAAAAAAAAAAAAAAAAAAATATATATATATATATATATATATATATATATATATATATATATATATATATATATATATATATATATATATATATATATATATATATATTCATATATATATATTCATTCAAAAATTATAAAATAAATAAGTAAATTACTTAATAAAACAAAAAATTAATTCAGTATTTATTTATTTATTGTCTTTAGTTCTTTCAAAAATATATTATAATACATCATACTATATTTTTTAAAATAAAACAAATAAATAAGTAAATTACTTAATAAAGCAAAAATAAATTGTATTTTAATTTAATTTATGAGTGAATAAATAAATAAATAAATAAATAAATAAATAAATAAATAAATAAATAAATAATTAATTGTTTTTGGGCGTCACCGTGGGCATCACGATCACCTCACAGCAAGAAGGTCACTGGTTCAAGCCTTGGCTGGGTCAGTAGGCATTTCTGTGTGGAGTTTGCATGTTCTCCCTGTGTTGGCATGGGTTTCCTCCGGGTGCTCTGGTTTCTCCGACAGTCCAGAGACGATCACAAGGTGAATTGGGTACGCTAAATTGTCCATAGTGTATGTGTGTGAATGAGAGTGTATGGGTGTTTTCCAGTGATGGGCATCACTAGAAGGGCATCCGCTGCGTAAAATATATGCTGGTTAAGTTGGCGGTTCATTCTGCTGTGGCGACCCCAGATTAATAAAGGGACTAAGCCGAAAGAAAATGAATGAATTAATTTTAATGAAAACTAATTATATATAATATAAATAATAAAGAGTGGCTCAGTGGTTAGCACAGCAAGAAGGTTGCTAGTTTGAGTCCCGGCTGGGCCAGTTGACATTTCTGTGTTGAGTTTGTATGGAGTTTGTATGTTTTTTTATTGTATGGATGTGTGTCTGAATGGGAGTGTGTATGGGTGTTTCTCAGTACTGGATTACGGCTGGATAGGCATCCGCTGCATAAAAACACATGCTGGATAAGTTGGCGGTTCATTCCGCTATGGCGACCCCTGATAAATAAGGGACTGAGCCAAAGTAAAATGAATGAATAAATAATAAAATGCAATCAAATAAATAAATAAATAAATAAATAAATATTCTGAAGCGGCCTTGGAAATTCAAGATTGGTCTATGTATAAAATTGAGTATGATATCTTGTGCAAGCATGTCTTTCAGCGTCAGCAGCGATTCAGAGCAGACAGTTGTGTTTTTCTCTTTGACTGTATGTGGAGAATACAGAGAGACGATCTACACGTGTGTTTGCTGTGAATCTACAGCATTAGAGGCGTCTGTAACTCTGCCAATCTTTCAAAAGATGTGAATAATTAATCAGCTGCTTTTAACATGCACTGCAATTATGGCAGCGGTGTCATTAGCGGCTACTGTACTCTCTCTCTCTCTCTCTCTCTCTCTCTGTGTGATTTACTCAGGGGATAGAGTGTGGATCTTGTGTTTTGTGAATATATGGGCCTTCTCTCTGTCTCCAGACGATTGTGCCATGATGCTTTATCTTCAGCAGGTTACATCTGTTGAATCATGGAAATATGCAGACGCGGGCTAACAAGAACAGAGTGACATTGACAGCTGAAGCATATTAGCGAAAAAATAGATAGTGTGCATTTTTAGGTGGATTCTTTCAGGATTGATTTATTTAGTCGACTTTATTTTTGGAGTTACACAACACTGTTTATGTGGTGGAAAACTGGAAAAGATGACACATACACAGACACACATGCTCGAGTTTGTTTTTGTGTATTGTGGGGACATGTAGGTTTTCATTGTTTTTATACTGTAGAAACTGTAGCTGAGTCTCAATTGGCACATTATGTACTTATGCACTTACACACTCAATAGAGTAGCATATGTATGTAGTGTCGTCCCAAATGGAACACTAACTTTATTTTACTTAGCGGAAATTCAAACCGTTTCCCAGATGACGTTTGACGGCTGCCAAATTAATGAAATAAATGACCCAACTATCAAATAATAACCGCTATGAGTATTACCACATTCACCATCGGAAGGCGCTATAATCACTCTCGTAGGAGATTTCTGGTTTCACAATCCAAATAAATAACGTAATCCAACATCAGTGCTCGAAAGCTCCGCCCCTTCCGGTACTACGCAAAGCAGCGGCTGTTGAGTGCGTGAAGTGTCCAACATTCCACACTTAATTTTAACGGTTGAATAAGTGCATCATCCGGGTATTTAAAGTGCACTTATTCTTTTTAGTGCTTTTTAGAGTTTTCAGTGTGAATGCACTACTTACACTATTTATACTATAAAGTGGCGTAGAATAAGTATCCGATTTTGGGATGTACCTTGTATTTTCTATGTCCCAACCCCTTTCGCTAAACCCAACCATCACTGTAATATTGTACGTTTTGCTAGTAAAACTGTTAAATTTACAGTGTGCTTGTAAATTTAGCTAGTAATACTGTAAAATGTACAGTGTGCTTGTAAATTCTGCTTGTAATACTGTAAAATTCACAGTGTGCTTGTAAAATGTACAGTGCGCTTGTAAATTTTGCTAGTAATGCTGTTAAATTTACAGTGTGCTTGTAAAATGTACAGTGTGCTTGTAAATTTTGCTAGTAATACTGTAAAATTCACAGTGTGCTTGTAAAATGTACAGTGTGCTTGTAAATTTTGCTTGTAATACTGTAAAATTCACAGTGTGCTTGTAAAATGTAGTGCGCTTGTAAATTTTGCTTGTAATACTGTAAAATTCACAGTGTGCTTGTAAAATATACAGTGTGCTTGTAAATTTAGCTAGTAATACTGTAAAATTCACAGTGTGCTTGTAAAATGTACAGTGTGCTTGTAAATTTTGCTTGTAATACTGTAAAATTCACAGTGTGCTTGTAAAATGTACAGTGCGCTTGTAAATTTTGCTAGTAATGCTGTTAAATTTACAGTGTGCTTGTAAAATGTACAGTGTGCTTGTAAATTTAGCTAGTAATACTGTAAAATTCACAGTGTGCTTGTAAAATGTACAGTGTGCTTGGAAATTATGCTAGTAATTTTTTTAGTATTTTATAGTATTACTGGCAAAATTCACAATATGCTTTTACATTTTATCAGTAATACTGTACATTTTGCCAGTAATATTGTAAATGTTGCCAGTAGACCTGTAAAAACTCCCAGTAATACTGTAAAAAAAATTCACAAAAACCCCCTCTATCTGTCACATCACACCCATTCTACAACAGCTTCACTGTCTTCCCATCTCTTTCAGAATTAATTATTAAATACTTTTTCTCACTTTTAAAGCAATCCACAATCTCGCTCCTCCATACCTTGTTAATTTGTTTATATCACCACACCTTCTCGAACATTCAAGTCTTCTTCTTCCATTTACCTCACTGTTCCCTCTGTCCGCCTTGTCACCATGGGGAGCAGATCCTTCAAATCCAAACTCAAAACACATCTGTTTAGAACAGCTTATCTCTTTAACTCGACTACATTTTTAAAATGTTGTATTATATTCTATTCACTTATATTGTATTTATTTGAACTGATTGTTCTAGCTGTCTTGTACGGTGACCTTGAGTGTCAAGAAAGGTGCCTTTAAATAAAATGCATTATTATTATTATTATTATTATTATTATTATTATTATTATTAAATCTTATAGTGTGCTTGCGAATAATACTGTACATTTTGACAGTAATATTGAAAATTTTGCCAGTAATACTGTAAAATTTACAGTAATATTGTAAAATTTGCCAGTAATGATGTAAAATTTACAGTAATATTGTAAAATTTGCCAGTAATGATGTAAAATTTACAGTAATATTGTAAAATTTGCCAGTAATTATGTAAAATTTACAGTAATATTGTAAAATTTGCCAGTAATGATGTAAAATTTACAGTGTGCTTGTAAATTGTAACCCTAATTTGGCAGTAATATTATAAATTTTGCCAGTAATACTGTGAAATGTGCTAGTAATACTGTAAACTTCACTGCAATTTTTTACTGTTTAGTTATATACAATAGATTTGTAACCTCTATTTGTGACACACAGACACGCACACTCACACACAAACACAGCAAGATTGGTTCCTGCCTTAAATTAAGTTGAATCAAACACATTTTGCAAGTCATTTCAACTTATATCAATAAAACTGATTAAAAAAATAAATGAAAATTTGTAAAACTTAAAAAAATTGTTATGAAACCTGATTAACTTAAGAGTCAAAGTATAGTGTATATATGTGTGTATATTTGTGTGTGTGTGTGTTTGTGTGTGTGTGTATGTATATGTATATGCCCCCCTTTGAATTTTTTTTTCTTTTTTAAATATTTGCCAAATGATGTTGAACAGAGCAATGTAATTTTCACAGTATGTCTGATTAATAGTTTTTCTTCTGGAGAAAATCTTATTTGTTTTATTTCGGCAAGATATATTTCGATAGTCCACAGAACAACCATCGTTATTCAATAACTTGCCTAATTACCCTAACCTGCCTAGTTAACCTAGTTAAGCCTTTAAATGTCACTTTAAGCTGTATAGAAGCGTCTTGAAAAATATCTAGTCAAATATTATTTACTGTCATCATGGCAAAGATAAAATAAATCAGTAATTAGAGATGAGTTATTAAAACTATTATGTTTTGAAATGTGCTGAAAAAATTTTTTTTCATTAAACAGAAATTGTATAATATATATAAATATACATATATATATATATATATATATATATATATATATATATAAATATATAAACTACTTTTTATTACAACAAATACCAAAAGTAATCGTATGATTTATATGTTTATGTGTGTGCCTGTCTTTGTAGAATAAATATAATAATAATTTTAATATTAATAGCTTCAATTCCTGTTTCATTGGATGTACTGTACTGGAAAAAAATGACATGCTTGCTAAATATTATGATAATTTCTGGCTTATACAGTTAAAACCAAAATGTTTAGCCCTCTTGTGCATTTTTTTCAGCTTTAAATATTTCCCAAATGATGTTTAACAGAGCAAAGAAATTTCACAGTATTTGCCTAATTAACTTACTGTAGTTAAGCTTTTAAATGTCACTTTAAGCTGAATACTAGTGTCTTGAAAAAGAACTAGTGAAATCTTATATACTGTAATCATGGCAAAGATAAAACAAATCAGTTATTAGAAATGAGTTATTAAAACTATTATATTTAGAAATTTAGAAAAAAAATCTTCTGCACGTTAAACAGAAATTGGGCAAAAATATACAGAGCAGCTAATAATTCTGACTTCAGCTGTACATCACGCTGGCTCCTCGATCTCTTCTGTCTTGTTCATCTGACTCCAAAATAAAACGGCAAGCCAAAGTGCAATAAATCCTGAGTTTTTTGCAACGAAACCGCCAAAAGTGGCTTATTTTACTAAGAGCTTAATCTGTTCTCTCACATACAAACAGAGAAGCTAATAATGCCACTCTCAAAAACGTTATTAGATAGAGAAACACCACCATATAAAGAAGACACTGCAAATAAGCCCAGAATCAGGTTAAGCAGACCGCCACATTGTTTTCTTGTATCGTGTCCTGCAATAAATACGCAATAAAGACGGCGATTAGATTCATTAAAATCATGAGGCCTTGCTGGACGGTTTTAAGCTGGTTAGGAGAACTCGGGCTAGTTGGAAGGATCTTATACGCATCTGGAAGAGCGCAAGATTTCTTGTAAACTGCTGTTTTTTTTTCTTGTGGGGCTTGTAAATAAATGGTATTTTTTCCTCTTGGGAAGGCTGTAAATGTGTTATTTTTAACATGAAAAGGACGCTGCTGCTGAGAAATGCTTGTTATTTGTGTAAAGGTTGTTTTGAATTATTTTTTTCACAATGTGTAATCAATTCAATTCTATTCTAGTTTATTTGTATAGTGCTTTTCACAATAATTATTGTGAAAAGCAGCTGAACAAAAGGTGCACATTATTGTATTGCAATTAGAAGCTAAGATTATTAGTGTTCTTTATGTAAATGTATTAAAATTATATGTTTATGTGTAGGCTACTTTTTGTAGTTTTATATTTGTATAATTTTTATTAATATATATTTTTATAGTATAATCATGCATTTTGAAAACTTTGGTGTTTTTTTTGTTTTTTATTTTAGTTGTATTTGTTTGTTTTTTGTTTTGTCTATTTTACTTTATTTACTTTGTATGTTTAATTAAATTTGATCGTTTTATTTGAATGTTTATTTATTTAGTTTTAATTGTTTTTTATTTTTTAGACGTAAGCACAATAATAGTTTTGTATATCTGTTTGTTTATTCGAATGTTTTTTCTTTTGATTTGTATTCATTGTATTTTATGTTATTTATGTTATTTTAAATTATTTTATTTAATAATAATAATAATTATTATTATTATATATTTTTTTATTTCTTTATTTTATTTTATTTTATTTAGAATTTTTGTTATATTTATTTAGTTTTTTGTTTTATTTATTTTATTTTATTTTATTTTATTTTATTTTATTTTATTTTATTTTATTTTATTTTATTTTATTTTATTTTATTTTATTTTATTTTATTTTATTTTATTTTATTTTATTTATTTTTAAGACCAAAACATTTTTGTTTTTCTTTGGTCAGTCTGAAAAGTCACGAATATGAATGCATTTTTTTCGTTTTAATTTAATTTATTTTATTTTATGTTATTTATTTTATTTAAATTTATTTACATTAATTATTATTATTTTTGTTATTGTTGTTGTTATTATTATTAATATTATTATTAATTCATTCATTTTCCTTCGGCTTAGTCTCTTTATTTGTCAGGGGTCACCACAGCGGAATGAACTGCCTATAATTATTATTGTTGTTATTTTTATTATTATTATTATTATTATTATTATGACAAAAAATTTTGTTTGTCTTTAGTCAGTCTGAAAAATCTCCAACAATGGACTGACCATTTTACACAGATGTGCAAAATATTTATCCACACACAGAATATTACGCAATCTTATACAACCTTTCTATCAATATTACATATTTTTTACTAACAGCTGAAGCAATGTCAGTCTAAAATTCCTCTCTTATTTTTTACCCATCGTCTGGCAGATATTGAGATGTTTGCAGCAAGTTTTCTAGAGATGCATGTCAAACCTGCCAAGAAGCTCCATTTGTTTGCTGAGTTTCTTGTTTGTGTTTTGGCAGTGTGAAATCATCTCCATCGCTCTCTATTTTGTATTTATTAATTTGTATTTTATTAAGGAGAAGTGTACTTAGTCATTTTTAATTGGAAGTATTTAAACTTTTTTATAAAAATGATCCAATTGTATTTTTGGCAAAAAAAAAAATCTATTAATTATATTTTTATTTATTTATGTATTTATTGAATTCTTTAATTTCTAAATGTAATTTATTTTATTTTTTTGTGGCTGTTGTTTTATTGGATTCATTAAAATGTTAAATTATAAAATTATTTTAAAAATTGTAATTTAAATTATTATTGCCCATGCAATAGCCCATAATTCAGCATTAAAAACACATGTTATATATATATATATTTATATTTAAAATCTCCCTTTTTGCCCATCTGGCAGCTATAAAGATGTTTCTAGAGATATGCTTCATGTTTTCTAGTGTTGCACGTCAAACCTGCCAAGAAGCTCTATTTAATCAATTATTCATTTATTTATTTATTCTTTCATTCATTCATTAAATATACTCTATTTCCTTTAATTATACTTGATTTGATTTCTAAATTATTTTTATTTAATTATTTTTTATTATTTAATTATTTTATTTAATATTTCTTAGTTTTTTTATTGAATTCATCACGTTTTAATTATTATTATCACATATTTCATATCTATTTATATTTTATCTTTGCCATGATGCCAAGATTTTCTTCAAGACACTTCTATACAGCTTAAAGTGACATTTAAAGGCTTAACTAGGTTAATTAGGTTAACTAGGCAGGTTAGGATAATTAGGCAAGTTATTGTATAATGATGGTTTGTTCTGTAGACTATCTGAAAAAAATATATAGCTTAAAGGGGCTAATAATTTTGACCTTAATATGGTGCTTAAAAAATTTAAACTGCTTTCATTCTAGCCAAAACAAATAAGACTTTCTCCAGAAGAAAAAATATTATCAGACATACTGTGAAAATTTCCTTGCTCTGTTCAACATCATTTGGCAAGTATTTAAAAAAGGAAAAACAAAATAAAAATGGGGGCTAATATTATTTATATATATATATATATATATATATATATATATATATATATATATATATATATATATATAAATATATATATATATATATATATATATATATAAATATATATATATATATAGTATTTAATTATTTTATAATTTATATATAGATTATTTAATTATATATTTTTTATTTTATATTTTAAAATCCCTTTTTTACTCGTTTTATTTAATTATTTAATAGTTTATTTAATTATTTTTATCTAATAATTATTTTTGTTGTTTTATTTAATTATTACTGTTTTTTGAGTACTAAATAAACACAATAAATATTTGTTTTTATTTTTATATCCCCTAAAATCCCGTTTTTCACCCACCGTCTGGCAGATATTGAGATGTTTTTCTAGCATTGCACGTCAAACCTGCCACGCAGCTCCGTTTATTTTCTCTGTTCAGTGTTTTGACAGGGTGTAATCATCTCCATATCTCTGTTTGTGTACTCTTTCAGACAGCGCCTCGTGTCCTCTAAGAGGAAGTGATGTCACGACACCACCACCGCTTCGAGAGGGACTATCGAGGGCCGTGGGAGCGTCGCGAGCGCCCCAGCAGCCTCCACAATGGCGGATGTTCCCCAGCAGCACCTCCACCTGTGGCTAACGGTAATAACCGTCCGGGACTCCTTCCTCTGCCAGTGATCCCATCTCTCCTGCCTACACCAGTGACCATCGCAGTGACCACGGCCAGCAACGAACTCAATGTTAAACGCTCTGCTTCATCCGCCGCCGCACCAGTTGTTAAGGTAAATCTGCGTCCAAATCAAGGGCGGATTTAACCAATAAGTGAAGTAGGCCAAGCAGCTGCTTAGGGCCCTGGGAAATTTGGTGGCCCTAATAAATCAATAATTGTTAAATACTTGTAATTACTTTATATTCCTTTTTTTCACATTCTTCAGAGATATAAAACACAAATGTTTTGGCTCAAGGCCTTCCTCAGTGTGTGACACTGACAGTGACACCCTGAGGAAAGCATTGAGCTGAAACGTTTATGAAAATAATTATACTGTTTACAAGACTAATGCACCAAAATTGCGTACTTCACTGCTAAACTTGGCCCCCAATAAATACCTAGAAGTATAAATTAAACCTATAATATGGGTTTTCTGCATATTTTGTATGGTGAGGGTCCAACAAATAACATTTTAATGTAATTATAACATCTTCACAAATTTGTGGACACAAAATCATGGAGCAGTCATGCAGTCAAATCAGGTAAAGATTTAGTTTTAAAAACTATTTATTTATTTATTTATTTATTTATTTATTTATTTATTTATTTATTTATTATTTATTTATTTATTTATTTATTTATTTATTTATTTATTTGTTTGTTTATTAAAATGTAATCATTTAAATGATATTGCATTAAGATAAAACATATAAAGGGAGATTAAGTGAAACATAAATAAATCTAAATGAATAAATTAAACATAAAAGTAGATTGAATAACATAAGAAAAAATAAATAAAATAAAATAAAATAAAATAAAATAAAATAAAATAAAATAAAATAAAATAAAATAAAATAAAATAAAATAAAATAAAATAAAATAGAAAAGAAAAGAATAAAGCACAGAAAAGGAGACTGAGTAATATAAGATAAATAAATAAATAAATAAATAAATAAATAAATAAATAAATAAATAAATAAATAAATAAACAGAAAATCATAAAACATAGAAAAGGAGATGACATAAGAAAAAATTTAAAACAAATAAAATAAAAAACAACAAAAGAAAACAATAAAGCAAAAAAGAAGTGATATGAGAAAAAAATTAAATAAAACATAGAAAAGGAGATTGAGTGATATTAGAAAAAAATAAGATAAAACAGGAAAGAATAAAACAGAAAAGGAGATTGATGTAAGAGTATTATAAGAAAAAAAATTAATGAAAAAAGAAATAATATAAAACAGAAGAATAAAACATAGAAAAGGATATTGAGTGATATATAAAAATAAATAAAACTAAAAGAATAAAACAGAAAAGATTGAGTGATATAATAAACAAAATAAGATAAATAAATGGAAATGAAGACAAAACAGGAAAGAATAAAACAGAAAAGTATAAGATATAAGAGAGTGATGTGAAAGAAAGAAAGAAAGAAAGAAAGAAAGAAAGAAAGAAAGAAAGAAAGAATAGGATAAAAATAAAAAAGGAAAATTAGTGACATAAGAAAAAATAAATAAAAATAAAAAAGTAAATAAAAAATGAGTAAATAAAAAAACATAGAAAGCAATAAAACAGAAAAGAAGATTGAGCTATATAAGAAAAAAATATATAAAATAAATAAATAAATGAAAAAATCAAATAAAACAAAAGAGTAGAGAAGAGAATAAAACATAGAAAATGAGTTTGAGCGATATGTGATTAAATAAATAAATAAATAAACAAATAAAACAGAAAAGAAGATTGAGTAGCAAGAAAAAATTAATTCATTAATTACTTAAACATAGAAAAGGATAAAACTTGGAAAATGAGATTAAGTGACATGAGAAAAAAAAAAATAAAAAATAAAATAAAAAGCAAAGGATAAAAAATGTAAAAGGAGATTTAATGACATAAGAAAAAAAAATTGTCTAAATAAAAAAAATATAAATAAATAAGTAAATGAATAAATAAATAAATAAATAAAACAGAAAAGGATACAACATGGAAAAGGAGATTTGTGAGAGCGATGTGAGAAAAAAAATGAATAAATAAATAAAGAAGAAAATAAATAAAACAAAACATGTAATAAATAAGTAAATAAATACAATACAGTACAATTATTTAAAATGATTAATTAAAAAAAAAGGTGCATTTCGGGACTGTTGTGCCCTTTGATTAGATTTGCTTAGAGCCCCCAAATCACTAAATCCGCCCCTGATCCAAATCACACTCTTTTTTTTCTTTCTTTTTTCATTCGGGCTCACTTTGCCAGATCACTTCATTTGGTCCTCGCTCCTCTTTTCCTCGCTAATTTTCTCTTTCATTATGCAAATGAGGAACTCCTAGCATTGGGCCTGAATTCAGCTCATTGCGGAGTCTGTTGTGGGCAAGAAATAAAAGGGTGTCAGCTTTTGCTGTTTGAGTCGAGATGAATGCCATTCTGCTGAATTAGTTGAAGGAAAGAGAAAAGCAATGAAAAACTCCTCTTCATGCCGTTTAATCAGATTAGCTTCTGTTTCACTTCAATTTCATGCATAAAGACGGTTTACTATCTAGTTGCCATGCGGCTCTTGCAGCCCACGCTCTGCTAATGCAATGACTGACGTGACCTTTGTTTCCAATATTTTGAAGGTATTGTCCAGTCGAGGTCACGTGGTCCAATATGAGGCATTTTGCTGTACAGTTAGTATAGTGAGTCTGCAGAACGAGTCTGCATTGTTGTCGAGGGTAATTTCTCTCAGTTTCCACCTGTGAAAAGTCTCCCAACACAAGACTTGGTCTGCCAGATTTTTCCTCCGTCTCTCTTGAAGCCACTTCAGGGAGCTGGAAATCTTGGCATCTGAAACTACAGCTACTGTCATCTCACATCGGCGGATATAGTTTGAACTTGTTTTTGCGCTCGAGTGAATTCGGCAGGACTTCTGTGAGTATCAAACCAAAAAGCTTTAGCGTTATGTTGATTGTGTTAACACTGATTACACTCAGTGTTCAGCCGCTGACCAAAGATTTCTGATTGGACATGTCCCTGTTATGCGTGGTTTAGTATTGAGGAAATGTTTACATCTAAAAGTCAATCTTTTATTGTGTAAAAACTAAGTGGGTTTGTGTTTTTCTAGCTCAGATACAGTGACATAGTTGGTTGAATGAATGGTGATTTTCTTTATTGTGATGACGGCAATGATGTTGATCGGTTTTGAACAACTTTACTTTTGGTGAAAAGTTGAAAACTCGGTAAACAACAGTTTAAATGGACTATGGACGGATGGATGGATGGACGGATGGACGGACGGATGGATGGACGGATAGACGAATGGATGGACGGATGGACGGATGGATGGATGGACGGATGGATGGATGGACGGATGGATGGATGGATGGATAGATAGATAGATAGATAGATAGATAGATAGATAGATAGATAGATAGATAGATAGATAGATAAAAACAGTTTATAGATAGATAGATAGATAGATAGATAGATAGATAGATAGATAGATAGATAGATGGATAGATAGATAGATAGATAGATAGATAGATAGATAGATAGATAGATAGATAGATAGATAGATAGATGGATAGATAGATAGATGGATGGATGGATGGATGGATGGATGGATGGATGGATGGATGGATGGATGGATGGATGGATGGATGGATGGATGGATGGATGGATGGATGGATAAACTGCCAACAGTTCCAGCACATGTTTTACACAGCGGATGCCCTTCCAGCCGCAACCCAGTACTTGGAAACACCCATACACTCTCACATTCACATACAGTCATACACTACAGCATTTTCATATTCACTTTTATTTCAGTTTTAGCTTATTTAAACGAAGTGAATATTAAAATTGTATTCTTCGCAACTGGCTGAAGTAAATTCACGTTTATTTATTTTTTTATGTTTATTCTGTCAAATAACACAATGATTTTAGTTTACTATTTTAACCATTTAAATAAATAAATAAATAAATGAATACTTTTAAGAATAAATATCTCATTTTTTTATTTTTATTAAGGGTGGCATGGTGGCTCAGTGGTTAGCACTGTCGCCTCACAGCAAGAAGGTCACTGGTTCAAGTCCAAGCTGGGTCATTTGGCATTTCTGTGTGTAGTTTGGATGTTCTCCTAATGTTGGCGTGGGTTTCCTCTGGGTGCTCAGGTTTCCCCCTAGTCCAGAGACTAACATGCGCTTTAGGAGAATTGGACAAACAAAATTGGTTGTAGTGAATGAGTGTGAATGTGAGAGTGTATGATGAATAAAGGGATTAAGCCGAAGGAAAATGAATGAATTAATTAATTTTCATAAAATAAATAAATAAATAAAAGAAAATAATGTTTTTACTGTTGTTGTTTATTTTTTTTTTTTAGTAATGGTGTTTTTAATTGTTCAAAAGTACAACAAAGGTGTTATTAAAAAGTTTCAACTAATTGAACTTTAATAATTAAAAATACAAATATTTTAAATCTATTTTTAAAATAAATAAATTAAATTAACAAAATTTTTTTGTTGTTGTTTGGGGATGAAGTTATGCCTTGAATTGTTAAAAATAAATAAATGGGCAAATGAATAAATAAATAAATAAATAAATAAATAAAGATATCAAGAAATATAGAAACAACTAAAATATTTTATTTATTTAAGTATTAAGTAAGGATGCATTGTTCAGAAATGCAAAAAATGTGTGAAATTGTTTTTTTTTTAATAATTAAACTTTAATTCAAATAAACTTAAACTTTAAAATCCCACATATGTTTAAAAAGAATGAACATTGATAATCCGGCGCAGAAATAAACAACACTTTTAAAAATATTTAAACGAAAAATCACCCAAAACATTTTTCAGTTAAAAAATAAATAAAATAATATTTTTGTTGTACGTGTTGATGTCTTTAATTGTTCAAAAGTACAAAAAAAGTGCTAAAATGTGCTAAAAAGTTACAAATAATTGAACTTTCATAATTAAAATTCGAAACAGTCAAATTAAAAAAATGAATTTATTTAAAATAATGCTTTTGTTGTTTTTTAAGGTCGAAGTTTGCTTTTTAATTGGTCAATTAAAAATGTAATAAATAAAAATAAATCTTTAGTTGTTTCTTTTTTAAGTATTAAATAAGGATGCCTAAATGCTCAAAAATCCAGAAAAGTAAAAAATAATTTAACTTCACGTATAAATAAACTTAGACTTTAAATTTAAACTTGATTTAAAAAATCAACATTGATAATCAGCCGCAAATCACTGAAGACTGGAATACTGACACATAGAGTTCAGCTTTGCTCCACAGAAATAAACAACATTTTTAAATATATTTCAACGAAAAATTACCAAAAAAATTATTATAAACTTAAAAAATCACAATATAATAGTTTTAGCCTAATTTGTCCTTATTAAGTGCATCCTTGAGCATAGGAAAATATATGTACAATGAAAAACGCATTAACAACATTGTTGCACTAAATAAATAATAAATAAGGTCTGTTTTCCTTAAGTAATGAAATAAATAAACAACAGCGAAAAGGTTTGGAGCGACATGACAGCGGGTAAATAATGACAGAAGTTCTCTTTTAAGTCAGCAGCGCCGCTACTTTCGCTTCAGTTAGTCCCCGGTGCTGGAGTGAAAATGTTTACCTCGGTTTTCTTTAATTACCGCCTGAAGGAAAGTCATCAGAAACAGCAGAGAGTCTTGAGGGAGCCACGCTTTTTCTGTCATCCGCCATCAAAGTCCTCATGTTCTCCTGCCCACCCAACAGTCCAGCTCAGGGATGCCATTCAGATCAATATAAAAGCAAACGCAGCAGAAAGACAAGATCACAAGGCTTTATCTAACAGCAGAGAGAGCAATATCAGCTTTCCTCCTTATGACAGGAGTTTCTAATAAAGATAAAGTGCGTGAATGTGTGTGAGTGTGGTTTAAGGTAAAACACTGCAGGTGAGTAAGGTAATAACATTAGCTGATAGTTATCATAAAACTTCCCGCAGCTGATTGATTTATTGTTATTATTTTGTTTTGTATTGTGAGTTTTCAGCAATATTACAGCTGAAGTCAAACTATATTAGCCCTCCTATGAATAAAAATGTAATTCTTTTAATTTTTTCCCCAAGTGTTGTTTACCTGAGGGATGATTTTATTTCAATACATTTCTTAAACATTATAGTTTTAATAACTCATTTCTAATCACTAAATTCTTTTGTTTTTGTCATGGCGACAGTATATCATATTTTACTAGTTATTTATATTAAAATTAAGATATTATATTCAACTTACTTAATAACAAAGGTGTAATTTAAAGACTGAACTTGGTTAATGGGTTAACTAGGCGAGCAATTTTAATTAGGTAAGCTCTGTAGACAATTTTAAAAAATGCAACAGTTCAGGTTCTCGAATCTGATTGGCTGACAGCCATGCAATATTCTGCAATACCAGCACTTGTACAGCCTCCTCACCCTTCTGTATTACACATAGAGTGACAGCAGATCAATAAACCCACTACAGTTTGACAAATATTGCAGCTGCTGGAGAACATAATCTACTTTTGAGGCTTTTTTATGCGAGAATGTGGTTGTTGAGATTGCAACCTTGCAGTTTATTTATAAGGATAGTGCCTATTTTAAATATTTATAACTTCGGAGATACAGCATGTCGGCATATATCAGCTTGTCATATTGAGCAGAGCAAAGATGGCTGACGTTCCGCCACAAGATGGTGATAGAGACCGCATAATAAGCCCTTAGAGGAGAAAAAACTCAAATTCAAACTACGGCTGATCAAATCATTATAAAATATCTAAGTGATTTTCTAAGTCAATCTCTCCCTTCGTGGTTAATTATTGTGGAATGCTTATTGCAACAGAGAAATACTGGGAAATCTCTGTAGATTGATGACATTACATGCCGTTCAGCCTTATAAATGGGAGCAAAATCACCTGTTTTGGCATCACTTTGGCTACGTTCACACTGCCAGGCTTGGTGCTCAAATCTGATCTTTCTCTCAGATCTGATTTTTTTTTGCACAGCTGTTCAAACAGATTTGCAGTGTGAACAGATCATGGTCCTAAACTGACCCGCATGCGCAAAAGTACAGTTACGGACAGCACAAAATGTCTAATTATGCACACGTAATAGTGTATGAAGTAAGCACGTTGTCAGATCATGCTAATATGATTATTGCCATTTTCACAGACAACCGTGATGTATTTTAAGAACTGTAAATGATTGTTCTGCTACTACTAATGTGTATTTCAGCATTTGAAATCTAAAATAAGACACTTGTGATTGAAAACACTGATCATTTGTGGTGCGCGTTTGTTTGACCACCGGTGTAGTGAACTCATGAAGGGTTAATGAGCAGCCGCAGACTGAACTGTGAAGGCAGAGTTGTTTTATCTCCGTTTGCAGAGTTTATTTCATTTTACTTTGTTATAAACAGCAGACACGTACAGAAGGGGGGTTTGGGTGCTTGAGCTCCTACCCTTTTTTCTCTCGGAGAGAAAGTTCTCCCTCCTTTGCACACGGATCCCCTCTCCGCAACACGCACGACGCTCTTCAGCTTCGCGATTAACCTGTGCCCCAATCGTTAACAAGCACCAGTTTTGCCCTTAAAATCTTTTTTAACATGAACAACCAACTTCCTCTGGTACAGTAATCGCCCTGTGTGCCATTCTACTGTGATGCTGAGGAGTAGAGGATGTTTGCAGCACAGAATGATGACGCATGTCGCTCAAAGATTATGTAAAAGTCACATGAAATCCGACATAACCGTTCACACTGCAGTTGCATTGCAAAACATCAAATCTGTGTCTGATTTAAGACTACATATGAAAGTGGCACACATCTGACCTGAACATTCGGGCAATATTTGGCTGCAGTGTGAACATAGCTTTTTGTTTTTGTCTGCAGTTTCTCATCCTAATGAGTCTGAATGGTGTTTGTTTATCTGAAAATGGTTCATTTTTGACCTTGACAGGTATGAAGTGTGTGTGACTGAGTTTGTGTGACTCATCTGTGAAAGACAGATTGGTATCCAATTGACCTGGGACTTGTGCGTCTTCTTATGATAAACACTATGCCAACGGACAATAAATAATGCGCTCTGTGACTTTAAGAGACTGAATCCGCCTGTCATGACTAACGACTCTTCAAAGGAACAAAGCACTGTTAATTGAACTAGAGGTGTGGCAGCTTATTTACTCGCCTGCTCTTGTAATTAATTTTGTTGATTTATTTATTCCCCGGAGCGTAACCGCAAATCCACAGCCACCGACAGAGACTTCATAACTCATAATTTCACAAGTTTATTAATATCTCTTCTGAGTGTTGTGATGGCACTGGGTTTATTTACAGATATTGGTGGAAAATAAATAATTTAAATAAAATAACATTTCACAATATTATCATTTGCTTAACCCAATACATGACCACAGTTTTACCATACCGTCACTACAGTAAAAAGTTATTATAAAATAAAACATTTCACAATATTATCATTTGTTTAACCTTATATATTACCACAGTTTACCATACCGTCACTACAGTAAAAAAGTGATTATAAAATAAAACGAACATTTCACAATATTATCATTTGTTTAACCTAATATATTACCACAGTTTACCATACCGTCACTACAGTAAAAAGTGATTATAAAATAAAATAACATTTCACAATATTATCATTTGCTTAACCTAATATATTACCACAGTTTACCATACCGTCACTACAGTAAAAAAGTGATTATAAAATAAAACGAACATTTCACAATATTATCATTTGTTTAACCTAATATATTACCACAGTTTACCATACCGTCACTACAGTAAAAAGTTATTATAAAATAAAACATTTTCACAATATTATCATTTGCTTAACCTAATATATTACCACAGTTTACCATACCGTCACTACAGTAAAAAGTGATTATAAAATAAAACGAACATTTCACAATATTATCATTTGTTTAACCTAATATATTACCACAGTTTACCATACCGTCACTACGGTAAAAAGTTATTAGAAAATAAAATGTTTCACAGCATTATAATTTGTTTAACATAATATATTAGCATAGTTTTACCATACCATCACTACAGTATAGATGTTTTCTTAAATTGCACTGCAATAAAAACTAATTAAATTGCAAAATTAAGAACATTAAAGTATATTTTACGCATTACATTTTAAAAATATATACAGTTGAAGTCAGAATTTTTAGAATTTTTGAGTTCTTAGAATTTTTTTTTCCTTTTGAAATATTTCCCAAATTATGTTTAACAGAGCAAGGATTTTTTTCCACAGCATGTCTGATAATGTTTTTTTTTTTTCTTCTGGTTTTAAAAACCATTTTAAGGTCAAAATTATTATCCCCTTTAAGCAATATATTTTTCAGATAGTCTACAGAACAAACCATCATTATACAATAACTTGCCTAATTACCCTAACCTGCCTAGTTAACATAATTAACCCAGTTACGTCTTTAAATGTCACTTTAAGCTGTATAGAAGTGTCTCAAAAAATATCTAGTCAAATATTATTTACTGTCATCATGACAAAGATAAAATAAATCAGTTATTAAAAATGAGTTATTAAAACTATTATGTTTAGAAATGTGTTGAAATAAATCTTCTCACCGATGAACAGAAATTTGGAAAAAAAATAAACGGGGCTAAAAATTCAGGGAGGCAAATAATTGTAACTTCAACTGTATTTATTTCAGCTTTTCTCCTTTTTAGATGACCTATTTAGTTCAATGTTTATCATTGTTGTTTTAAACATTTAAAAATAGAATTTTTTGCTATTTTTAGTTTATTTTCCATTTTACAAAACAGTTCTGTTTAGATCGCATGATACATGCACGAAAAAAAGATTACTCATGAACAAAGTTATGTTTTATTATGTTATATTATAAATAAAAAACAACTCCTACTGATAAATATTATTAATTATTACTAGAAAGACTGCTTTGTCATTATGGTGTTTCATGTACAGCTTATTTCTTTCCAAAAGTACTTTACTCCAGAATGTTCCGGAACGTCTTGAGTTTACCCTCCCTCAGGAAACTGTAAATTGATCCAGAGATTTGAGGCACAAAACTTGGACTTGTTTGCTTGCATACAAACGCACACTCGACATTTTTTTTCTGTGTGTCTTTCCCTAACAAAAGATTGAATGCTCAGTGACAAGATGTTGTTGCAGCTGTCAGCGCATCTGCATCTGAACGTCACATGCTTTATGATGGACTCGTCTGAGAGCTGTTGACCAGTGAAATGCTGCCATAATGAAGCTGACTGTCAGTAATGAGAGAGAGAGAGAGAGAGAGAGAGAGAGAGAGAGAGAGAGAGAGAGAGAGAGAGAGAGAGAGAGAGAGAGAGAGAGAGAGACTGGAGGAAACCCATAACTAATTGGCAGGACTTGATCTGATCTAAATGTGCCCTAGTGTTAAAAGGTGTAAACAATTTTATGTCAGTCAATAATATAGTAAACATAGTAATATAAATGTTTCTCTATATTAAAATAGTAAAATAAGTTGTTATTAGTCATTAGTGATGCAAAGCTGCATTTTTATAATAATTACTCCAGTCGTCAGTGTTACAGGATCCTTCAGAAATATTACTAATATGATGATTTAAAAACAAAATAAATTAAAAAAAACATAATAATAACAACAAAATTATTTATAATGGTGATGATACTACTACTACTACTACTACTACTACTACTACTACTACTACTACTACTAATAATAATAATAATAATAATAATAATAATAATAATAATAATAATAATTCATTTATTTTCCTTTGGCATAGTCCCTTATTTAATAATAATAATTTAAAAAAAAAATAATAATAATAACAATACATTTTCCTTTGGCTTAGTCCCTTGTTTAAAAAATAAATGAATAAATAATAATAATAATAATAATAATAATAATAATAATAATAATAATATAATAATAATAATAATAATAATAATTCATTTATTTTCCTTTAGACTTAGTCCCTTATTTATTATTATTATTATTATTATTATTAATTAATAATAATAATAATAATAATAATAATAATTATTATTATTATTATAGTAGTTATTGTTACTGTTGTTATTATTATTATTATTATTATTATTATTATTATTATTATTATTATTATTATTATTATTATTATTATTAGTTTTACTGTTACAGCTTTTTGATGTTAATCTAGGAAATAAATTATGTAACATTTATATTGTGACCATTCTGTGTAATGTGGGTGGAAAAGAAAACCATGCATCATCTAAAATGCTGAAAAAAAAAGAATAATTTATTATACAAAATTTAAAATAAACAGAAAATAGTAATAAGAAGAATAATATAGATAACAACAAATAAAACAAAAGGTAAATTATATACATTAAATCTCCTGGGGAAAAAGCAAAGAGTATCAACAAACAATCTCAAATGTAGAATAAAAATTATGAAAATAAACATGATGGCAATAACAACTTTGGCAAAGCAATATGAAGTATCAAAACAAAAGAAATAACGAGAGGCAAAAAAAAAATCAGCAAAGCAAATGCGTCTGTCCGGCGTCCCACTCGTCGTCTTTTTAAAAACCTAGTGACCACTCCAATTGGCCACAGAAGCCGCCACGTCAATTATTATTATTGTTGTTGTTATTATTGTTATTTTATTATTATTGTTGTTGTTCATGTTGATGTTGTTGTTATTATTATTTTAATTATTATTATTGTTAATAATGTTAATATTTTGAGGAAACATTTAATGAATACTAAGGTAAAGTGAGCAGCATTTTTTATAAAAAAAATATTAATATTAAAAATCTATAATTAGTCATATTTTGCTGACAATTTTGCGTAATTTAATATGTCTCTCTTGAAAATAATCCCATTTTTATTATTAAATGGCAGATTTTTTAAAAGGGAAATGCAAACATTTTCATACTGTATGAAAAAGTGTAATTATCCTGAAGTAATTTAATTTTAAAAAAGTAATTTATCCTGTAGCCAGTTACATTACATACAAATATCGAGTTTTTATTATATTGATTATATTGATATATATTGACTGGGCTAAACCACAGAGAAGAATGTTGTAAATAAATAGTAAATGTATCTCTCTCTATCACACACACACACACACACACACACACACACGCACACACACACACACGCACACACACACACACACACACACACACATATATCATATATGTGTGTATTCCTCATGAACACCTTGTATTCCTCATGTTGTAAAGTATATCAGTAACTTTTGACTTTGTGGGGAGGTTTTTTTTAGTCCACATGATGAAAACGGCTCATAAATCTTCCAGAATTATGTATTTTGAAAGCGTAAAACATTTAATTGTTTTCGTTAAAAGATGGGTTTAGGGGTAGACGAAGGGAATACACAGTATAACCATTATGTCTCTGGTCCCTATGAAAATAGATGTGTATGTGTATGCATGCATGCATGTGTGTGGTAAAGGTAGTGTACAAGCAATTTATATGTGAAGAATACAAGAGCAGTTCATCCTAAGCAGCCATTTGCATTAAACGTCACATAAATCTGGAGCTAACATTGTGCTTAGCCTTCAATATCACATCATTGATTGAAGAAAACCACACATAAACATGCACAATACCTCATATGATCAATATCACTGCACGCTGATATCCGGCCCACTGAAAATATGCCATCATCTGATAGCTGACGGGGTAAAACGTGTGTGTGCTCTCTTCCCAGTTATATTATACATGGCAAGATTGCATTACTATGAGCTGATCTACCAAGAGACCAGCCATCACACACAGCTTGAGTCTGTTTCCTACTCCATTATCAGTTAAACGCTGCAGTCAGGGGTTAAACCGGGTCACCGACAGAATCAGCCATTTGCACATCTCAAATTCATGGCAAAATAAGAGTTTCGTCTTTGATTCTTTTGTGCTGCACAATGTGCAGACGGGCTTTGTGCTGATTGTTTTTGTTTACAATGGAGTTTTGATTTTGATTGGTCTATGTCAGTGTTAGGTACACTGGAAAAAATATATCTGTAAAATATACGGTAAAACAAATGGCAGCTATGGTTGCCAGTATTTTACCGTTAAAAATATGGTACAAACCATAAAAGTAATTTCTCACTTTTACAGTAAACTACCGTATTTCATTAATTTATAGATGTAATATGTCTGTATTTTGAATTACCAACATCATCATCTTTTGTTACATAGACACATTAACACATTATTAAACACATCATTTGCTGAAGTTAGAATTTTGAAGCACATATTTGCGCTTAACAAGTGAAATTAAGTATATGCTGATGGATGTCTTCAGAGGAGTGCGTACAACACCGGAATGCATGTGTCGACCATAGACTGTAAAATATATGGACGGAGCATCCATGACGTCACCCATAGGTTTCTGAACACTGCAAAAGAAGCTACAAGTAGGCGCGGCCAACCGTCGCCATTTTGTTCGCGTGTCATCGCACCCACGGCGGGATACCAAACAAGAGCAAAGAGGCGGAGAGTGAGCGGAGCTACAGACACGTGCTGGCACTTTGCTTAGACCTGGCTAAGACAGACTTTACTTTGGGAGAAACGCTTGATGCTTTATTACCTGCGACTCGTTTGTGTTCTGACCACATGTGCTTGGTTGTATACTATATCAATAAAGTGTTTAGACTTTTCAAAACACTGTAGTAACACATTGAGCCACTAAGCAGTGTTCTTATGACGTTTTTCTTCAGGAGGAAAACGCCAATTACTTCCAAACACTTTAGATATAGTGTGTGTTAGTAAATGCAAGATTATTGATGAACTCCAGCATAACACTGTATGATAACGCTTCAGATGACTGTTCTAGAGCCTACAGCTAATCAATCTGTCAGATTCTGGAGTGCTTTATGGGTCTAAAGAAAAATATTAATGATAAATGATCTTAAATAAAACAAATACATTTATAGAGATGGTATACAAGTATATAACTTTACTCGCATGGCAAACAGAGGCCACGTGAATGGTTTGTGAGCACAATTAAGTGCACACAGCATCCAATATCATCTGATAATTGTAAGAAATAAGTCCAAAAGGCAGCTGACTGTGTAAAGCCACATAAAACAACACAAAAATATGATGAATATGCAGAGATCAGTGGCTAATCTGCCGCATTCAGCTGAGGTGAAGTGACGGCGACCAGCGAGACCTAGCTGTCACTCAAGTGGCCACGCCCTTAATTATGCAAACTTAATATAACCTAATATAAAGGAAATGGATGAGTTATAAAAAAATTCACCCCCCTCACAGTTGTCATGAAGGGTAATAATAGCTATATGAACTAAAATCGTTCTTTGTACCAGGCTGTAAACACCTTTTTTTCTGCTGTAAAGTTGGCCATTCTAACAGTGGGCTCAATTGCAACTTGCTCTATTATGGAGCCAGGACTAGCGGAATTTTGATGAATTGCAGTTTCAGTTACTTCCGTATTGGCTTCCCGAGAGAGAGCGGGAGGTTGCCGCCTGGTGTCGACGCACTACACCACTGGCGCCGACTACCCTCATATTCTATAAAGTTGTTAGTTAGTGTAGATTAGGTAGGTCGTCATTGACTTTGAAGATTTATTTTTCATATCTTTTCATGTGCAAGTTTGAAAATAAATGACAGCGTATGCTAAGCCATTTTCTCATTTCAAATTAAATGAAAAGCAAGTGTTTTCTGTTGGCAAAGCAGTTTGGTTGTGTGTTTATTTTGCAGCATTGTTAAATTCTTGATTCTGATTGGTTGATTATTGGCTGAGATTATTGGTTAATTTTCTATACTTCATTGTTGACAGTTTTGCATGGTTTTTTCATGACTAATAGCAGTGGCTTTGATATGTTTTGAGTTGGATGCTTGATCATTGACGCCAATAAGGATGAACAGTGTATCATGTCTTGAGATAAACAGTTTAATTAAGTGAAGTTTTCAAACTAATTTCGAGAGGAGCACGTGATATGATTGACTGCAGCTGGCCACTCATCTACATTCACTAGTTAGCCAATCAGATTAACCCCAACTCACTATAAGTAGCCTAGCTAGAACTACTCTCTTATCTTCGTTTTCCGAAGAAACCCCCCATCCACCCCATCTCCTCCTCTTTTCTACCTCTTACCATGGGGAGCTCTCGAGAACCACCTGATCTCGTACTCCCCGCATATGCTCTATGGACCAGGCGGGAGCCCTGGGCTCACCTATCTCCGAGCTCAGGGTTCTCTCCTGGGACAGCATGCCAAACCTGCTAACAGTTGTCAAACAATATCTAAGTGTGAACTCTTGAATGTTCATTTGAACGTTGCAGGATTAGATTATTATTTAAAGATTAAAAGATAAAGATGTTAATACATTTTATATATTTAAATTATTTGTACAATTTTACATCTGATTGCTCAATGTCTGTACTTGAATACTGTTAGACTAAAAAAATAGTAGTTGCCTTACATTTTTAGGCTGAATCAAATTAACATTATGAGTCCATTGAACTTATATTATGTTAACCTGACTTAAAACAGCTTGTGTAACTTATAAAATTAAGTTAGAGCATGATTAACTTTGTTTAATAAGTTACAATGAACTAAAAACATATGCTGTCATGACTAATTTATCATATATATTTTTTACAGAGCATAAAGCACTGTTTATTTACTTAATTTTCCTTGTAATATATGCAGATGCACTGCATAGAAAAAGACTTTCTAAATCTGAATAAATCTAAATGAATGAAATCTTTACAAATAGAGCTGTTTAAATCATATGGTGTTATTATATTCATATCACAATATATATACGGCAGCCAAACAAAATATCAAAATGTCCATGTTTTTTTTATATAGTGCAGCCCTAATTTAACACCTGAAGCTTTAGTAGTAATAGTAATTGACTCTTGAATTCTTGAAATGCAAAGGTTTGACTTGTACTATGTCCATGCGTTTATGAAACATTCAAGCACAAGAACTTGTGGAGGTCAAGATTCAATAGATTATTTTGGGATCCACGCAATATGCTGTTTTGTTTTTTCCTCTTAACAGAAGCACAGGATTGGAATCATCCAGAAGGGATGTGATTATGAATTTTTCAGAAATGCTTCAGAAATCCACGTGTTTTTGTGTGTGTGTTTGTGTGTGCCCTTGCTGAGTGAAAATCCTCACGGCTCTGATTAAAATGTGTATCTCGGCCTTCAAGGGATATCGGTCATGTTTTCGTTTGATGAAATGTCTTCATCTATGTGTTGGTAAATATTGAACTTTCAAAAATATGTGATGTAGCGTTTAAAAATAACGATTCAAACAGTGCCATAGATAGCTAGATAAATAATAATAATAATAATAATAATAATAATAATAATAATAATAATAATAATAATAATAATAATAATTATTATTATTATTATTATTATTATTATTATTATTATTATTATTATTATTATTATTATTGTTATTATTATATTATTATTATTATTATTGTTGTTATTATTATATTATTATTATTATTATTATTATATTATTATTATTATTATTATTATTATTATTGTTGTTTTGTTGTTGTTGTTGTTGTTGTTGTTATTATTATTATTATTATCATATTATTATTATTATTATTATTATTATTATTATATTATTACTATTATTATTATTATTATTGTTATTATTATTATACTATTATTATTATTATTATTGTTATTATTATTATTATTATTATTGTTGTTATTATTATTATTATACTATTATTATTATTGTTATTATTATTATTATTATTATTGTTATTATTATTATTATTGTTATATTATTATTATTATTATTATTATTATTATTACATTATTATTATTATTATTACATTATTATTATTATTATTATTATTATTATTATTATTATTATTATTATTGTTATTATTATTATTATTATTATTATTATTATTATTATTATTGTTATATTATTATTATTATTACATTATTATTATTATTATTATTATTATTATTATTATTATTATTATTATTATTAATATTGTTATTATATTATTATTATTATTATTATTATTATTATTATTATTATTATTATTATTATTATTATTATTATTATTATTTTGGTCTGTTTATTTATTTATTATTATTAATTTTTTTAAACATTTACCAGCATTTCTCCAAAGCTGAGTTTCTAGTGTGTTCTGCAGCTGAAAGTAAATTATAAAAGTTTGGAATGACATCAGGACAAATAGGCGCAAACTTTTTTTTTTTTGCTGAACTATTACTTTTGGAGCCTGGATACTTTTTGGTGCTGGTATTCAACTTATTCTAACTATCTTTTTTCAAAAAAAAAAAAACTTTTATGCTTTGCTGCTCTGGCATTTCCTTCAGCAAATGCAAATGTGGTTGTTTTGTAGTACCATTTTGGAAAAGCTCTTTTACATTTCCTTGTGCCAAATCCATTTGGCTGCAACTGCTTCCAACATGTTTAAAAACACATTTTTACCATTTTTATTTTTTGTCAGCATTTCCTGCATTTATCAGCAGGATCATTTTGAAAGCTAAAACTCAACTGAAAGAATGTACATATTTCTTCACAGAGAAATATATGCAGAGGCCGTTTGTATTAAAGGGGTTAGTTCACACACAAGTGAAAATTTACTCATTAATTACTCTCTCTCGTGATTCCAAACATTTATGAGTTCCTTCTGTTGAACATGACAGAAGATATAGAGAAAAGCCGAAAATGCTATTGACTTATTTACCAGGGAATTTGATTAAGTTTTTAGTTAGTTGGGTAGAAAAATGCAACAAAATGCAATGGAAGTCAATAGATACAGGTTTTCAGCATTTTTCGAAATATCTGCTTTTGTTTTGAACAGAAGAAAGGTTTTAAACAAGTTAAGTCATACATAAAATGTCATAAATAATATGTTATATATTTATTAGGGAACTTTTTTAGGCTGAATCAAATTAACATTATGAGTCCATTGAACTTATATTATGTTAACCTGACTTAAAACAGCTTGTGTAACTTATAAAATTAAGTTAGAGCATGATTAACTTAGTTTAATAAGTTACAATGAACTAAAAACATATGCTGTCATGACTAATTTATCATATATATTTTTTACAGAGCATAAAGCACTGTTTATTTACTTAATTTTCCTTGTTATAAATAATATGTTATATATTTATTAGGGAACTTGAATAAGCTCTTAGAAAAAAAAACAGGTAAAGAAATGCAATGCAAGTCAATAGTTACAGGTTTTCAGCATTTTTTCAAATATCTTCTTTTGTGTTCGACAGAAGAAAGGTTGGAAACAAGTTAAATCATACATAAAATATAATCTATAAAATTATTTACCAGGGAACTTGAATAAGCTCTCAGTTACTTGGAAAAAAGGGTAAATAAAATGCGATGGAAGTCAATGGTTACAGGTTTTCAGCATTCATCAAAACATCTTCTTTTGTTTTCAGCATAAGAAAGGTTTGAAACAAGTTAAGTCATAAATAAAATGTCATAAATAAAATGTTATTTATCAGGGAACTTGAATAAGTTCATAGTTAGTTGGGAAAAGGGGTTAAATATGCAAAGGAAGTCAATGGCTACAGGTTTTTTAACATTTAAAAAAATATTTTCTTTTGTTTTCAACATAAGAAAGGTTTGAAACAAGTTAAGTCATAAATAAAATATTATAAATAATATGCTATTTACCAGGGAACTTGAATAGGTTCTTACTTGGGGGGAAAAAGGTTTTTCAGCATTCTTCAAAATATCTTCTTTTGTATTCAACAGAAGAATGATTTAAACCAGTTAACGGTGGGTAATTGATGACAATTTTCAATTTAGGGTGAACTATTCCTTTAAAGTGAGTGCTGATCCCCTTAGCTTAACTCTCTTTACTCTCTTTATACCACATTCTGTGTATTTAGGAAGGAAGAAAGGAGACCAGCTGCAAATGTGAAGCAGAAAAAAACTGAATGAATGATGGAGACAAAGCGTATCTGAGCCAAACGCTGCTCAGCGGGGAGATCTGAACTTTGGTTGACTTGCAACCTTTACTGTAAAGTTGCACACAAGTGTTGCTGTTTAGATGACTTCATCTGAGAAATGTTTTGGAGAGGATTTCTTCACCAAGCCTCCAGAATTATGCAGGTGCGCCGCCAGATTTTTAATGCTAATTCTCAGCGTGAGGCTTCATAGAGGAATCGCTCCAATCAAAACTGCATTAAGAGCTTAAAGCAATAGTTCACCCAAAAATGTATTTCTGTCTAAGGGCCAGATTTACTAAACAGGGCAAATTAGGGCAAATTAGCATGAGAGTGCAATATCCTAAAAGTGCAGATAAAAGTGGAATGTTTTTTAGGGGGTGATCTAATGACAAAATTCAAATGAATGACTATCTATCTATCTATCTATCTATCTATCTATCTATCTATCTATCTATCTATCTGTCCGTCTGTCTGTCCGTCTGTCTGTCTGTCTGTCTGTCTGTCTGTCTGTCTGTCTGTCTGTCTGTCTGTCTGTCTGTCTGTCTGTCTGTCATCTTGTTTATATCATTATTGTGGTTTTAAACAATAAATTTAAATCAGCATTTTCAATCAACTTAAAAAAATAATTTGGCACTTCAACCACTGAGGTTGAATAAACTCAATTTCTTTGCAGTCAGTTGCTTAAAAAAATTCTATCTACTGTATCTATATTTTTATAGGGAAAAATGCTGGGTTGCAAGCAAACAGAGCAGTGATAGGTACAGTATGTAGCATGTAGTTCTGCTAAAAGCACAAGTTAAAATCAGTTAAGACCTATTGTTTTTTTCTGTTTTTTTAAGTAATAAAGAGATTAATAATAGTTTTTTGTTTACTAATTTTTTAATATCTTGTTCTTTGTCTAATTTTTCCTTTTTCTTTACATTTTTTTGTCTTTTTTTGATGTCTAGATGCATTCTTGTTCCAAATTTTGATAATAAAAACAGCGATTAAAACATTTTATCGGGATTTTCATGCAGGCAAAGTACAGTCAGTTTTTTAATTTGCATAAAATGTCAGAAATATTATGATATTTGCCAGAAAATAAGTTCTTAATTATTTGGAAAAAAGGTAAAAAAAATTTTTTATTTTAGATTAAATCCAGTTTAGTTATATAAATTGTAGTTTATTGCTTATTGGTGTTGTAGAGAATAACGTGGTCAAGTTTTATTTACCAAGACGCTTGAATATAATTAAATTTGTAAACAAACAAACATAAATAAATAAATATTTGTTTCTATTTAAACATGCATATTTTTGATGTAAGTCATTCTATTGTCTATATTTATTGACAACTGTTCAATTCCTAAAAATCTGCTGTAAAAGATAATGGTGTCCACCACTAGCCTTTGGCCAGCTTCAGCCAATAGCAGAACACCAACTACTGGGGAGGCCGGCATAATGATACCCCATCTACATAAACCAATTAATAAAATAAAGGTAATTTATCACATACAGCATGTCTGTGATGCGTATAGTACATATACTATTATAGCAATAATGATATTTTTATGATATAATGTGCAGTCCTTTCAAGAACAGTGAGTACAAGAGTATAATTGAATGTTGTTGCTGTATTTAAGTCTGATTCTCACTTCTTCTGATCAATTGTTGTTTTTTAGTCAACATTTTGTGCTTCAAAATGCACCATGCATTCTCTGTTGTAGACAGGTCGGGACTGCAGACAGGCCAGTCAAGTACAAATATCATTTTCCTCCGCAGGCAGGATTTTATAATATGTGTAGATTGTGATTTTTTGTTGTCTTGTAAAATATTCATAGGCATCCCTGGAAAAGAAGGCAGCATATTAATAAGCATATACTGTACTGTATGTACCCTGAACTCCTGAAAAAAAAAACCCCACAAAAAATCCTTGTGTGTTTGCTCACACTTGACTCTTTCTGATTCTGATCATTTGTTGGATTTTTAGCCTGTTTTCTTTAAGCCTGTGGTTTAAATTGTTCAGATTTGAGTGCTACATCTCACAGATGGAGACTTTTGATCAATCTGGGAATAAATTGAAGCTCACCAATCAGGGAATTAAAAAACAGCAACTCTCCTTCATTACGGAGACACAAAGAAGGTCAAAAACACAGTCTCAGTGCTTTCTGCCAACTTCAGTTGCAATGTGTTGCAGGTGTAATTTTGTCTGAAGTCTGAAGGCGGGCAACCTAGGGGATTTCCTTTTGCATTTTGTGCTTAAAAATGAGCCACACATTCTGTATGGGAGACAGGTCGGGACTGCAGGCAGGCCAGTCAAGTACCTGTACTGTATGCTCTTCCACCACAACCAGGACTTTATAATGTGTACAGAATGTGGTTTCTCATTGTCTTGTTGAAATATGCATGGGTGTCAGTGGAAAAGAAGGCAGTATATTGATAAGTATGCATTGTATGTACCCTGAGCTCCTGAAAAGAAAAAAAACATTCGGAGGATAAACTGAGGTTCACCAATCAGGCAATTAATAAAACAGCAGCTCTCCTTCATTATGGAGACACAGAGAAGGTTGAAAACACACAGTCTCAGTGCTTTCTGCCAACCGCAGTCGCGAAGTGTTTCAGGTGTATTTTTGTCCCATTCTTCCTGCAAACAAGTCTTTAGGTGGACAACAGTATGGGATCTTTGTTGTCGCACTTCATGCTTCAAAATGAGCCACACATTCTCTATTGGAGACAGGTCGGGACTGCAGACAGGCCAGTCAAGTACCTGTATCCTTTTCCTCTGCAGTCAGGACTTTGTAATGTGTGCAGAATGTGGTTTCTTGTTGTCTTGTTGAAATATTCATGGGCGTCCCTGGAAAAGAAGGAAGCTTTTTGATAGGTATGTATGTACTGTACATACCCTGAGGTCCTTCTGTGTTTGCTCACACTTGGCGAATAAAACTCATTCTGATTCTGATCATTTGTTGAATTTTTAGCTTCTTTTCTTTAAGTCAGTGGTTTGAATTGTTCAGATTTGAGTGCTACATCTCACAGACGGAGACCCTCGACCAATCTGGGAATAAATTGAAGCTCACCAATCAGGCAATTAAAAACAGCAGAAGAAGGTCTGCACAAAGAAGGTCAAAAACACACAGTCTCAGTGCTTTCCGCCAACTTCTGTCGCAAAATGTTTCAGGTGTAATTTTGTCCTATTCTTCCTTCAAACAAGTCTTAAGGTAGGCAACAGTACGGGCTCTTCAATGTCACATTTTGCACTTCAAAATGCACCACACATTCTCTATTGGGGACAGGTCGGTACTGCAGGCAGGCCAGTCAAGTATCTGTATTCTCTTCTTCTCCAGCCAGTCATTTGTAATGTGTGTTGTCTTGTTGAAATATGCATGGGCGTCTATGAAAATGAAGACAATATATTAATAAGTATGTATTTTATGTATCCTGAGCTCCTGAAAAAAAATAAAAAAATAAAAAAAATATATATATATATATATATATATATATATATATATATATATATATATACATACACACACACACACACACACACACACACACACACACACACAGTGTATATGTATATATATATATATATATATATATATATATATATATATATATATATATATATATATATATATATATATATATATATATATATATATATATATATATATATAGTGTGTGTTTGCTCACACTTGTTTAGATCTGAGTGCTGCGTCTCACAAATGGAAACTCTTGACCAATTGGCGTATGAGTTTATGCTCACCAATCAGGCAATTAATAAAACAGCAGCTCTGCTTCATTACGTAGATGCAGAGAAGGTCAAAAGCACAGTCTCACACAGCTTTATGCCAACTTCAGTCGCAAAGTGTTTAAGTTGTAAATTTGTCCCATTCCTCTTAAGGTGGGCAACAGTACGGGATCTTTGTTCACATTTTGCACTCTAAAAAAGTGCCACATATTCTGTATTTGAAACAGGTCAGGACTGCAGGCAGGTTAGTCAAGTACCTGTATCCTCTTCCTCTGCAGCCAGGACTTTGTAATGTGTGCAGAATGTGGTTTTGCATTATCTTATTGAAATATTCATGGTTGTCCCTGGAAAAGAAGGCAGCTTATTGATAAGTATGTATGTACTGTACATACCCTGAGGTCCTTGTGTGTTTGCTCTTACTTGGCATTCTGATTCTGATCATTTGTAGGATTTTCAGCTTTGAGCCAGTGGTTTGAATTGTTCAGATTTGAGTGCTGCGTCTCACAGATGGAGACTCTCGACCAATCGGCAGATGAATTGAAGCTCACCAATCAGGCAATTAATAAAACAGCAGCTCTCCTTCATTACGGAGACGCAGAGAAGGTCAAAAACACACAGTCTCAGTGCTTTTTCTGCCAACTTCAGTCATGTTCCAGTAAACACATTCAACAAGAAGCAAATGAGAAAGCGCAGATTCATGGCGTCTTCGGGCTTTCTGGGATTATACATCATGGGTTACAGATTGCGTTCATTTCCTCTTGATATTTACCGCTCATTTATTTCTCTCCAGGGAAAAAAGTGACGACATGGCAGTGGCATTTGAGTCATCTATCGCTCTATGCCATTTAAATCTCAGATGGGGGAAAAATAAAAGGCGAAAATCCGTCTTCTCTTCAGAAGTCGTGGAGATGAAATATTAATGGTTGCCTGCTTTTTAGTGTTCTGGCCTTGAATACTCAATTTACTATTCATATGTTGATTGGAGAGAAGCTGAACGCATTTTTGAGGGTCAAAGTATTGGCCTTGTTTGTTGATCTTCTCGTCTTTTTTTTTTTCACTGAGTGTTTTCGATTTTAATATCAAGACAACTGAATGGATCCAAACCCTCTTGTGTAAGATTGTTTATAATAATACAGAGGCTTTAACAATGACTATGTTTCAAAAGCGATTAAAGAAGGAACTTGTTTCATGTTAAGTATGTATATGTATATGTATATATATATACATACATACATACATACATACATACATGCACGCACGCACGCATGCAGGCACGCACGCACGCACGCACACACACACACACACACACACACAGTTGAAAGCAGAATTAATAGCCCCCCTGAATTATTAGCCCCGTGTTTATTTTTTCCACAATTTCTGTTTACAGAGAGATTTTTTTTAACACATTTCTAAACATAATAGTTTTAATAACTCATTTCTAATAACTGATTTATTTTATCTTTGCCATGATGACAGTAAATAATATTTGACTAGATATTTTTCAAGACACTTCTATACAACTTAAAAGGACATTTAAAGGCTTAACTAGGTTAATTAGGTTAACTAGGCAGGTTAGGAAGTTATTGTATAATGATAGTTTTTTAAATTTAAAAAAAATTCTTTAAACCATTTTAGTCTTGTAAAATGTTGTTTAGTTCATGTGAAGAGTAACTAGTCAACTTTAACTTATCAAAAAACTATGATATGATTCAATTTGTAAACAATCCAACAGAAATGAATAATTGAATAAATAAATAAATAAATAAATAAATAAATAAATAAATAAATAAATAAATAAATAAATAAATAAATAAATAAATAAATAAATAAATAAATAAATAAATAGTTGTTGTAAAGAGTAACAAGTGGATAGGGTAGGGATAGGATAGGATATGATTCAATTGGTAAGCAATCCAACAAAAATGAATGATTGAATGAATAAATAAATAAATCAGTCAATAAATAAATAAATAAATTTGTCAATAAAAGAATAAATAAATAAATCAGTCAATAATTAAACCAGTCAATGAATAAATAAATGAATAAAACAGTCAATAAATAATTTAGTCAATAAACAACTAAATAAATTGATTTATAAATACATAAATAAATGTGTGTATATATATATATATATATATATATATATATATATATATATATATATATATATATATATATATATATATATATATATATATATATATATATATATATATAACTATGTTAAATTAAAAAAAAATCTGGAATAAAAGATGGTTTTTAATATATATATATATATATATATATATATATATATATATATATATATATATATATATATATATATATATATATATAGATATATAGATATATACATACTACATATAACTAATATACATACTACATATAACTAATTTATATATATAAATATATAATTATCTATTCTATTATCTATTTTGTTGCCAACTATGTTAAATTAAAAAAAAATCTGGAATAAAAGATGGTTTTAATGGGAATTTCCATAAAAGCTGCGGAGACAAAACACAGCCAGTTTAGTCTCATAAAATGTAATTTGGAGCAAGTTCGTAGAGAGTAACACGTGGTCACCCTTATTTACTGATAAAGACAGGGTTAACTTTTTTTGTTCAGTGGAAAATTGGTGCTGCATGAAAGAGCGATTAGCCCTTCACCCTGTTTTTCCTTTCCTGCTTGGCTAATTATACATGATTCAGGTCCATGTTTTCCTCATTTACACCATAATCCTTCCCCAAATGAAGTTTAATTCAATCCTGTTTCATACTATTGTCTCTCAGATTGTCTACTTAATGCTAAAGTAAACTCATACTTTTTGGGTTACACCTTGAATAACTTTTACTGATGAATTATTTATATATATATATATATATATATATATATATATATATATATATATATATATATATATATATATATATATATATATATATATATATATATATATATATCATTTTTTTCATATTTGTTCTGATTTACTCAGACTATATGTTTATAGACAATCCTGAAAGCATATTTTTATATTTTCATTCTGTATGTGTACTTTTAATGCAGTTCAACAAGTGTAGATACGTTTTATTGCCAAATGTGTTCAGAAAAAGGATATTTATATCTTAGATCAACTCAAAAAAATTAAGACATTTTATTAGGATTTTTTAAAACAAGCAAGATATGTGGACAAACTATATTCATCGTGTGCAATACATATTGAATATACATTTCTTGTGATACTATAAATAAGAGTACAAATGCAGATGAGATAAAATGCAGTAAAATCATATTAATCTCATTACACATTTGAATTGGCAGCAGATGTAGATAAACGAATTTCCACTATTACATTAGGATGATCATTAGTGCGTTAGTGTACTGCTTATTAATTTCATCAGCGATATAAAACTTGATATTTGGGATTGATTATTTCAGTGCTTTCTGCCTCCAGTTATTTTTACCCTTTCAAATTACACACAGAAAAGTGGTTCAAATAATACGACACGCAGGAAAACAAAATCCTCCATTCTATCTGTGCCAACTGTCTTCATTTCAGCATAGCAACTCATGCCAAATAGTGGGTGTACAGTTAAATTTACATGTTTGATTTAGTAAGCGAATACATCAGTGGAATAAATTACCGGTACATTTAATTTGAGTGCATTCTCTCACGTTTTCACCTTCATTTGAGGTCTTTCAGATTCAGTTTTTCCTGTTAGAATCTTTCTAATATTTCAGGGGTTCAGAAAGTGGCAGTTTCTTTTCTGTTTGTTCCTCTTGATACTTAATAAATGCATGACCAAAAAGTACGGTATGTGAATATTCACACACTATGGGCTCTATTTTATATATGGATGGAAAAATACGCTCTGCACCCTGGAGCATGGTCTAACAGGGTTGTGCTTATTCTCTTAATGAGTTATGGATGTGTTTTGAGCATATCGTGCATTAAAACAATCAGAATCTCATCTCCAATTTCCAGTTGCGTCACACCATGGCGAATTTGCAATTTACAAAGCAGAATTTGTAAGTGGAAAAACTGATACGGCCCTAAATGTGCTTATTTTAATCATATTACCATAACTACACTTCATTTCCTCAGTTCCTTCTGTTAGAAGCTGTAACTAAGGCTGTCAGTGTAGTGCAAAAATGATTCTGAAAAATAAAAATGCAATGCAATTAATTATGTTCCCTGACCCGTACATAATAGTGTAATGAGGGTATTTTACTTCTTTTTTTTATTTATGGTGCAGCTCAAGCTTTAATTACCACAATTACAAACTGCTGACTTTTAGAGTCTGTGTTTAACTATTTGTAAACGCTTATTTTATAATCTTATTCATATGTTAAAATACTGTCATTAAAATACATAATTCATAAATTTATTACATAAAATAGTGTTGAATTGTGACTAAACTTGCATAATACTTATTTAAATAAATGATTTTGGCTACAGTTAATTCATTTATTTTCTTTTCGGCTTAGTGCCTTTATTCATCTGGGGTTGCCACAGCAGAATAAACCGCCAACTTATCCAGCATATGTTTTACACCAGGGGTGTATATAGATAGATATAGATAGATATAGATAGATATAGATAGATAGATAGATAGATAGATAGATAGATAGATAGATAGATAGATAGATGTGTATATATATATACATATACATATCTATATATATATATATATATATGTATATATGTGTGTGTGTGTGTGTATATATATATATATATATATATATATATATATATATAATATATATATATATATATATATATATATATATATATATACACACACTGTGCTTCAGAGAAAAAAAAAACATAGCTCATGAAATATGCTTTAAAAACCAATCACACCGATTACACTAACTTCTGTCACTTAAATAGAAACCCAGGCTCTGTTTTCATTTGATTGAACAACGAAAAAAGACGTGACTGAAAAGTGTGATATTGCACTGTCGTTTTTTCCCAATATTGTGCAGCCCTACTGGAAACATATCCTACATATCCTTTTTAAAATATGTGATTTTAAAAAACACTGCTAAAAAAGTAGGTTTCATGACGCTTTAAGCAATCTTACCTAGATGGCTTCCAAAAAAGAGACCGTTCTGCACGTCTCCAGAGTTCATCCGTAAACAGAATAAGATGTCTCAGCAGATAAAATCACCAAGTATTGTGTTTTGTTGCAGAACTTTGCCCATCCCTGTCAGCTTTGTTTTGTCTCGGCTGGAAAAAAAAAAATGCGCGGTAGGGTCTCGTCAATTTGGACGCTTACGATGAACAGAAGGTCAGAGCCTTGGGGGAAGCGCGTGGGACGGACCTGCCCTGCTGCGGGACGTACTCGCTCATCTTGCATCCCAATCTGGAAACCTCTGTTCTTTATAAATAGCTCAGTGTGGACCTGACAGCGAGACTCTGCTGAAGAATGATCCATAGAGAGAGAGAGAGAAAGCCTCGAGGCATCAGATGTGTGGAAGAGTGGAAGAAAACTCTGACAGTCTCGCTGCGAAATGGGCCAGATTGATTTTTCAGTCCGATATGAAAGGCAGAGCCCATCTGTGGTGTCGTAGAGACGCTCCTGTGTCTGCCGAAAGGGGCTGTGGAGGTTGTTTATGAACCTCTCGCACCCGCAGACTCAGAAAGAGACCGGCGGTCATGTCTTGATTAGCATTTTTCAGCAGCCAAATATGAGGCCCGGTGCTGAGTGAGATGCAAACATATTGCCCTAAAAGTGTGTCTGGAAGTGTAGATGAGTGTTGATGAGTCTTGCTAGTGCTGAGTGATGTGGCCTAAAATCAAAACCTCGATTAACTGAACTCTTTACCTGCATTTAGATTATGATGTATTGTTACTTTTATTTTTATCCCTAAGAGCTCATTGTATTAATATTCATAATATTAAAGGTGGTACATCTTTTTCCAATGAAAAAAGCAAGTTTATATAATAATTGACATAATAACCTAGTAAATCCTTTCAACGTCACATTTAAGCTAAATACTAGTATCTTGAAAAATTTCTAATAAAATATTATTAGTATTAGAAATAAAAGGCAGAAATTAGTTCTAAAATATTACAAATATTATGTCTAATAATGTGTTGAAAAGAAATCATTTCTCTGTTAAACGGCATTTGAGAAATATTTTTATAAGAATTAAAATTTCACAGGAAAACTAATAATTTAGACTTTTATGATATAATTTAGTTATGCGTTTCATTCCACTGAGGCAAATCAATATAAACAAGGGAATAAGCCTATTTGGAGAAGTTATATATATATAAATATATATATAAAAACAGTTCATATATATAACAGTTCTGTCTGGTTCTTGAATCTGATTGGCGTGTGATATTCTGCAAATTTAGCTGGCTTTTTTATTATTCGAGAATGTAGTTGTTTAGATTGTATCTATGCAGTTTATTTATAAGGATAGTGCCTTTTTTAAAATATTTATAATTTCGGAGCGTCAGTTTCGGTGCATCGGCCGCCATCAGCCTGTCTGCCCATACCAAAGAAATTGACGGTTGACATTCCGCCACAAGGTAACAGAGAGCGCATAATAAGTCCTTAGGGGAAGAAAAACAGCATTTTCTCAGCTTAAGTTTCAAACTACAGCTGAATAAATCATTATAAATCAGTTTTATAAATAATCATAATAATAATTTTATAATAATCATTATAAATCAGACATTCTGAGTCGAACTCTGTCTTTTGTATTTTGTAGTGCTGTAGTTATACCACAGAAACTGCTAGTGTTTGCTTTGCTCTGGCATTTTCGGGGTAATTATTGCGATCTCCCGATTGCAACAGTGAAAAATACTGGGAAGTCTCTGTAGACTGATGGCCTTTCATAAAATGTGAGCAAAAATCACCTGTTTTGTTATCATTTTAGACATTACGATAAAGAATCATTCAAATGCTAGCTCTTAAGTGACATTGGTGAGGTAGCAATGGTTTATATTGTTCTGACAGCAGCTGCAGATGTGAATGAAAGCAGAAGAAAGTAGGCCTGCGACCTCGAGCCAATGCACGCCTCCCACCAGTGCTGATATACAGCCATATTGCACTGCTACTCTTGTGATATTGCTCACACACACACATACATATACATATATTATACTGTACTGTACTGTATATATAATTATTGCTACTGATAATCTGTCAGGCTTCTGAATATTAATTACATTGTCTGTTTTTGATGTGTACATGAGGGCTAAGCCTAAATAAGCCAGCAGCAAAGAATGGGATTGACTCGCATTCTCTTTTTGCATATATGAGTGAATGCATGAGATGATGGTGCATCAGATTGCCACGCATATGAACAATGATGAATTGCGTTGCCAGTACAACTCTTAAGTCTGTCCACACATGATGTTTTTTTTAAAGAGAATTAGGGGCAAATTATTTAATTTAATTTAATTTAATTTAATTTTATTTTATTTTATTTTATTTTATTTTATTTTATTTTATTTTATTTTATTTTATTTTATTATTTTATTTTGTTTTGTTTTATTTTAATATCATGTATCATGCTCACACAGTATGTTTTTAAAGAGAAAGTATTGATTAAAAAACAAAAAACTAATATAGGGAAATTATGTTTGTTATAGGTTATGATTTATTTTATTTTATTTTATTATTATTATTTTTTTTTATTCGTTTTGTCACTCTCACA
>NC_079454.1:45802938-45813606 GCF_903798145.1 Danio aesculapii | reverse complement strand
AAAAATGTGACAGCTGCTGCAGAGTAAATACAGTAAACGTCTCTGACCTGCGAAGGCAAGGATTGAAGGGAAAGTTGCTGGGCTCGTCTCATTGTTTGCGGCTCTGAATGCGTCTCTACCATTCAATGCACCCGCCGTGCATGTTTAACATATGAATGGGAAAACTTTTATGCCCTGTGAAGACCATACGCTTGCTGATAAAATGGCTGACAAAGCTCATCCCATAGTCAAAACGACAGATACCACACTGCTTTCCAAAAAAAAAATAAAAAATGCCCACCGCGGTGGATGATTTGAATGCCTATTGTGATTTTCTTTTCGAGATCCCTCACTCAGGAACACACTCTCTGCTTTTTATTTAAACAGAATGGAAATTAATGTTAATGTTTTCTCAAAATGAAGGGGAAGAAGAGGTAAATAGACAAAAAAAAATAATAATAGGTAGACCTTTTTCCCAATTTAAGATACATTCATTTGAGCGAAACGGTGAATGGCTGCTGGCCCCTGTGATAGAAACCAAAGTCTTCCTACAAACCTGCAAGAGAGAAACAGAGGGAGGGAAAGAAAATGACACACAAATGCGCCCTACGAAAAGAACAGATTTGGATCGACGGCTGGTGGGGGAAAAGGGAGGAAGGCAAACCTTTTCACCAGGTCCTTGAAATACAAGCTGCAGGAAGCTAGAACATTTTGGTGGACTTCAAACTCTTTGCCTTCAACTATAATTTTCAGGTCTGTAAACTCTTTCTCTCTGCGCTGCTGGTTCAACTCCTTCAACATCTCTGTAGAACAAAGAAGAAACAGACAATGCCAAGCACGAGTTTAGAAATCTGATTTTTCGTTTTTCGTTTTCTTTTGGAACAACAAAAGCAGACAGTGGCAAAATAAATCATCAGATTGAATCAACATATGAAATGCATTATGGGCACGTTAGAAGCCAAGTAAACATGCACATCAGATATTATTAATACACAGACACAATTGAATACTTCACAGTCAATAAGAGACGATAAGTGAAAATATATCCACTTCAATTACATTTTATTTGATGCAGACTTCATGTTGATCATATGACTAGTAACGTATGCACGTGGCTTGATGTCATATTGATTGTTTTTTAACAATGCATTTGGGTACAGGAGACATTATATAGCTAATGGTGATTATTGCTTGTGTAATAACAATTAAATAATGTTCTGTATTTGTTACATGTTCACACCATCTCATTTCGATAGAAAAACAAATGCTAAAATATCATTTCAAATACTGCTGTTCAGTTCACAAACACTGGATGCCAAGAGTTCAAGCTTCAGAGCAAAGAATAAAAATAAATCATTATATTTTTGGCCAAAAGCAAGTGAACTATCTTATAAAAAAAGCAGGAGAAACCACATCAGATGCGCTTAAAAATAAATAAATAATTGCATGTTGAAAATAATGTTCTGTATTTGTTACATGTTCTGTTTTCCAACAGACCGTCTCATTTCAATAGCAGAAGAAATGTTAAAAAATGATAACAAATACTGCTGTTCTGTTTTTCTGCAAACAATAAAAATAAATCATTATATTTTTGGCAAAAATCAAGCAAAATATCTTGTAAACAAACATAAAGCAGAAAGCGAGAGAAACCACATCAGATGCGCTTATAAAAAATACGTTCAATTCACAAACAGGTTCACCAACACATTACATCCCAATGTTTTGATCTTCGCTATTGAAAATAAGAATAAACCGTATTACGCTGATTGAACTGATGCGAAATTTTTATAGAGATTCAGATTAAATATGCAACCCACACTTCACCTTGAACGTGTGACCTATTTCGGTGTGCAAAATAAGTCATTATTATAATAATTGAAAAAATATATATAATAATAATAATTATATATATATATAAATATATATATATATATTTATATATTTTTTTTTTCTCAACAGCTCACATGTATGTTTGTTGAAAGTATTATACTTTTATTCTCATTTCAAAAGAATAAACAGATGAAATTGAAAAATACCTAATCAAAAATAGGCAAAACATCTTGTAAACAAACAGAAAAACATAATATAAATATCACCAATATATATATATATATATATATGACTCAAAGTATGACTCTTGACCTAAATATCCCTGATTTTTGGTAAATAATAAACTGATTGCTACACTGAATTACATTTTTGTGGGCGTTTTCTGTAAATCAAGGTCAAAATACCTGATATTTATTTATTTATTTATTTGACATGGACATTACTATTACACTGGACAACCAAATGCATTTGTTTAAGTGTTTTAGCAAACTTGCTAATTCTCAACACCTGTCCACAGGAGGCTTGACAAAATGGAACTATAATAAAAACACATACACAGCATCATAATTCTTTACATAAAATTACTGGAGCAATTCATCATTTATATATATATTATATATATTTACTATTTTTGCTCAGAAACAAAATACCACAACTTACAGTAGTAAAAACTAAAGTATACTACAGTATTGAATAGTTTATCAGTTCACTATAGTTAATAATACAGTATAGCATTCAACAAACAGTTGCAAATATATACAGCACAAAACACTTTACGATGGTGTGGTTCAAAAACACTATAGTATGTATTAGAATGTACTACAGTATTTTTAATGTGAGAATATCTGAAAAGTTTGATGTGTTTATTAACAGGAAAAATGAAATCTGAAGCTTTATTAATCCTTTTGGGTCTTCAATCCATCTATCGAAATATAACCCTATATCAGCACTAAATGAATATTCCACCAGATCTCGCCATCTATTTAACATGTTTACCAGAATGATGGGAACGTTCACACACAATCAAGTCTGAACGTGGAGAAAACAAGCAGCAGCTGCAGACGTGGATGCATATGTATGTAAATAAATGAGGCGTCTGACAGATCCTGAAGCCCAAGGAGACGAGCAGCGAGAGCCAGCCCCGTTTAATGAGGATCTATAAAGTGATTCTGACAACCGGACCTCACAAAGTAACCTTAACAGAGAGACAGAGAAAGATCAACAAGTTCAGACAGCCGAACACAGCAGACAAATCACAGCAACAACAACAGAGGTGGCCATCTTGTCTTTAAAACACACTTTTAAAAACCCAGCATTAGCGCGACGGCACTTCACTTCACAACGGCTAAAACATAATCGAGCAATTAAAAATACTCTGTACTAACAACATTACATGATTTATGAAATGAATCATTCACCATTAGCTATTTGCCTCATTGTTGTTAGCATCAATGCTAATGTACAGTAAGTTTGTATTTTAGCAGCCTAATTGGCCAACTTTTTAAATATATAAATTTTCCACATTTTTTTATGTTACAGCCTTATTCCAAAATTGATTCAATTCATTTATTTCCTCAAAATTCGACACACAATACCCCATAATTACAATGTGAAAAAGGAGTTTTTGAAATTGTTGCAAATTTATTTATAGACGCTGCTGCCGTCTATCAGTGTCACTCATCTGTGAAGAGCACCAGCGCGTAACAGCCAATCGCAGCCCTTTCCTTTGAGCGCGTGACCAATCAAAAGGGTGTAAGAAAGAACTTGCTAGACAGGACTCAGAAAGCGAGTGGGATGTTTATATTTGTTAACTTGCTATAAATGCTTGTGTTGTTTAAAGGTAAAAATGTATTACAATGTATTACATTAAAGGACAAAAATGTATTACAAATCATATAAATATATTTATACATTTTAATACAAAAATTGCTGTGCTGTGAAGAAAATATAAAACTGTGTGTGGAAAGCATCATCAATGCACCAAGATATCAAATTGAACCGCATAGATGGCATGATAATCATAACCGAACCGTGGCACCGGTGTAGGTTCACACCTTTAAGGTCGCCTATAGCTTTCGTTATGAGCCACGGCTGAGTTTAAAATTGCATCAGTGTTTTTAAAGTGCACTACATAGGGAACTTTGAAAGCAAAATACACCTAAGAGTGATGACTTTAAGGCTTTTTTTTAATCATACCAAGTTTAAATGTTAGAATGTTCGGTCCCGCTTTATATTAAGTGTCCTTAACTAGTATGAACTTACAGAGAAATTAATAATTCGTTACAATGTACTTATTGTGTAAATACATGTATTTACTGTGTACTTATGCTTGATTAAATACCTATATGTAATTACATCTGTATTTAACTTCTGTAATTTCATTTGTAAATACACTGTTGACCATCCCGTACACCTTAACCCACCCTTAAACCTACCCATACCACCAAACCGGTCCATAACCCTGTTCTCAAATATATTATGAACACATTGTATTTATTTTTTGATGCAAGTATATAGTAGTTATGGACACTTAATATAAAGTGGGACCGAATGTTCTAAATGAATAGGGCATAGGAGGGATGACAGAGAATAGAACACATCCACGAACTTTATTTCTAACTACAGCTCCAGAGGAGTAGTTGTAAGTATACCAGTTTGCGACGCAGTTTGCGAATGTTCATTGGAATTATGGATTTGGGAAACGCCAAATAAATGAACTATGTTTGTAATGACAGAACTTATGACCTTAGTTGGCTAATGATGGTTTTCGGAAACGCACCCCAGCCTAGGCTGGTTTAAGCTGGGGTTTTTTTTCAGCAGGAAAAAATGACCTCGATTTTCATTCTGGCACAGAGATCTAAACTGACAGATCAATCTAAACAGTCTCTTGACTTTTTTCAGTAAACTAACCCATGTTCTACAGTACTGTGAACAGACACGGCATAATTTAACTACAAATCTGAATTATGAATTCAGAGCACAACTGAGAAGATCCAACAGAAGCTAATTATTAGCAACGATGCGCCATTTCTGAAATCAATTGGATCAGCAGCGCTAAAGCTAATGAAACAGCATTGTAAACACATCAGCTAAATGAACTTCTACGCTAAATCACACGCACATGCAAGCACACGCACGTACGCGCACACACACACACAGCACAAAACAATAATAGGCACCCTGAGCCTCAGCGGCCATTCAGCAACACAAGCCTTAACTCAAATGAATCTGAAATGACACTGAAAAAAAGGAGATTTACTGATGCTTCAACTCTACAAGCTCTCATTTGTTTGTGGTTTAGAATTATTTGATAAATAAGAAAAAAAAATCAGCTTTTAATTGCTAGAAAGCCATTTAAACCACGCAGTTTATTAAGATCTGAATTATGATTGATAAGTGGAAGATTTCGTTAAATAAACTAATTTGCACCAGTTTGCATGTTAGTAGCGGAAACCATGTGTATATATATATATATATGTGTGTGTGTACGTATATATATATATATATATATATATATATATATATATATATATATATACTGTATTTTCTTGTAAAATGTACTTTATTTACTGTACACCATGTATAACATGCATAAATACATTTTTTTTAATATATTTTTTTTCATTAATTAGATTGAAAATAATTTTTTTTATTAAATAATTTACTTTTTGAAATATTCTGCTACCCATAATCATAATAAATAACTAATAAAACAAAAATGAAATAGAAATAAATAAACAAAATAAATAAAAATAAAATAAATAGCTGAAAAATATGCTTTCAAACACAGACAAAATAAATCGTTCTATATCAATTTCACTGTAAAATGCTTTAAACACCAGCAAAAATCACAGATAATCCACCACAAACCCTTCTCCACTAATTACCAACGCCAAATCTAAACAAATTCCTCAATAATTTCCTCGTTAATGCAATAAAACGTGCTACAGATCACACACATTTCCTTTGCTCTATTTTCTCTGTGTGTATATATGCAGATGTGTGAATGAAGGTTTTGTGAATCTCAGCAGGACGACATGCTTTTTACCAGCAATCCTTCACACATACACACACACACACACACACACACACACACACACACACACACACACACACACACACAGATAGACAGACAGCAGGAACTATAGCTGTCTGTCAGTAAACAATGGTTCACCTCCAAGGTCGCCGTCCGGCTGGAGAAGCTGAAGGAAAAGCTAATTACGCGGAGCAGCGGAGGGTCAAAACTCAGCCATCATTAGCACTGGGGCCACCAAACATCACACACTGCATTCCAGGACACACACAAGCTAAATTACAGCCTGTGTTGCGCATCTAATGTGGAAATAATCATCCGTTTTGGAGAAAAATCAGCTATAGGTTCTTTGTTAACGGTGAGATACACTGAAAAAAAAATGATTCATTGGATTTACTCAGTTTTTTTAAGGTCAGTGGTTGCAAACAATTTATATGGGTTGAATTTAAACATGCTAATTACATTTATTAAGGTTCAACTTAATTAGTTTTTCTTAAATTCAGCTTATTTCAATTAGATGCAAGCACTTACCCTAAAAAGTTGAGTAAATCCAATAATAGTTTTTTCAGTGTAGTGGTAAAATAGCTTGGAAAAATGGACAGAATTGTTTTGAAAGAAAATACAAAATTATCATTCATAATTTACATGATTGAAAAATATTTTTAAAAAAATTATAATTGAGATGAAAAAAAAATCATAAAATTCAGAAACTTTGCATTTAAAATGAAAACAGAAAAGTATGCTACATTATATTGCTTTTCTTTTGTCTTAGTCCCTTTTTTTTATAAGGTGTCGCCACAGCTGAATGAACCACCAATTTATCCAGCATATGTTTTACACAATGGATGTAGTGGATGTTCATATTCATACACTACGGCCAATTTAGCTTATTCAATTCACCTATAGTGCATGTCTTTGGATTGTGGGGGAAACCCGAGCACTCGGAGGAAACCCAAGCCAACACAGAAATCCCAGAGCTTGCTGTGAGGTGACAGTGCTAACCACTGAGCCACCATGCCACCAGATTATTATATTATATTATATTATATTATATTATATTATATTATATTATATTATAGTATATTATATTATATTATTTTATATTATATTATATTATATTATATTATTATTATATTATATTATATTATATTATATTATATTATATTATATTATTATTATATTATATTATATTATATTATATTATATTATATTATATTATATTATATTATATTATATTATATTATTTTATATTATATTATATTATTATTATATTATATTATATTATATTATATTATATTATTATTATATTATATTATATTATATTATAGTTAGTAGCAATAGTAGTAATAAAAATGTACAAATTATAGATTGAATATGAAAAAAATACAAATTTACAATATTCGTAAAACTTTTAACTAAAACAATTACAAATAATTAAAGTTATTAATAACAAAAATAAATTGAGAATATGGTGTAAATTAAATTACTTAGTTTAATAAATACAGACATAAAAAATTAAAATCAACAAGAGACAATATAACAACAAAATTAGAAAAAAAATTTTTTAAACTAAAAACAAATAAACAGAAACTAACTTTATCTTTTAATAATAATAATAATAATAATAATAATAATAATAATAATAATAATAATAATAATAAATAAATAAATAATTAATAAAGGGACTAAGTCGAAAAGAAAATGAATGAATGATAAATACATAAATAATAATAATAACAATAACATTATTATTATTATTATTATTATTATTATTATTATTATTATTATTATTATTATTATTATTCATAATAATAATATAATAATAATAGCAGCAATAATACCAATAGCAGTAATAATAATAACAGCAATAATAATAATAATAATAATAATAATAATAATAATAATAATAATAATAATAATAATAATAATAATAATAATAATAATAATAAAAATAAAAAAAGAATAATAATAATAATAATAATAATAATAATAATAATAATAATAATAATAATAATAATAATAGCAGCAATAATATGAATATCAATAATAATAATAATAATAATAATAATAATAATAATAATAATAATAATAATAATAATAATAATAACACTATAAAAAACACACATATGTACAATATAATATAATAATACACAATACAATTGTAAAGAGTGTTGTGGATGTAATAGGACAATATTTAGGTGTCTCACAGAAACATGACCTAATTTCTTTTTTAGCACAGTCATATATAAATATATAGTATGTTATATACTGATTTGGTGTTTGCACTATTGATAAAATATGCCGAAACAAAACAGTTTTACTATTCATTCATTTTATTTAATAATAATAATAGTAATAATAATAATAATAATAATAATAATAATAATAATAATAATAATAATAATAATAATAATAATAATAATAATAATAATAATATAATAATAATAATAATAATAATAATAATAATATAATAATAATAATAATAATAATAATAATAATAATAATAATAATAATAATAATAATAATAATGTAGAGCTTCACAATATTTCTAGCCCCTTTTTGTAACAAAAGAAAGTACATTTGAAAATTCATGGATAACAACAATAGCCAAAATAGCATTCAAATTAATTTAATACGGTCCGCTTTTGGTGCTTCACACCTTTTTATTGCTCATTTTTGTTTCGAGAATAAGGCCCAAGATTAAGAATAAAAGTTACTTGTAAAATGTTTTCTGTTTAAAAACAATGCAGTAGCGAAAGATGACTTCTGTTATGTCAGATTGTAAAATGAAAATATTGGTTTGCCTTGGTCAAAGCTGATAAGCTGAAGTCACACCGAAGCAACAGCGAACAGAGAATTCCGCTTGGTCTTAAAGCCTTTTTTGATGGGTTATTTTCACTATTTATGATGGCATAGCAGTCAAAATAGCACAAGTGAGCTTATGTATGGGACAAATTCTGGACCTTTGTCTAGTTAGGGGTGGGTCTTCCGAAATTCTACTGCTAATAATAATTTCATTTTTACATTTAGGCTACATTTAAAATAAAATTAAATATATAATTTATATAATATATATATATATAATAAAATATATTTTTAAAATGTAAGGTTGATCAATTTCCTTACATGTTTTTGCCCTTTGAACGGTCTCATATTTGTTTTCAAAGCAGTTGTACTGTAGTATATTTGTCTACGCAGTGAGCAGATTCAAAGAGTGTGTGTTTTTCTCTCCGCTCTGCATTATCGGGTTATTGAACGTCCTCTGTTTATTTGTGTTTAATGAAGCGAATCGTGCTGATTGGCCGTTTGTGTCCGCTGAGGGGCCAATCAGGTGAGAGGTGATGAGCAGACAGTGAGATGTGTCTGAGCGTAACCCGCCGCCTTTACATTCGTCTCACAGGATGGTTTTTCACGCTGCATTAGTTTCCCGCCCTTTATAATCACCAGCAATGCAAATTTATCAGACGTGACAGAAAGACATTTATTCCTAATGTTACAAAACATTTAACCTTTTTAAATACAGCATTTTCAAAACATTTGAAGCTCCTCCATTAATCAAAGAATGCTGAAAAGCTCATGTTGATTAATTAACAAATAAAATGAATGAATAGTAAAACTGTTTTGTTTCGGCATATTTTATCAATAGTGCAAACACCAAATCAGTATATAACATACTATATATTTATATATGACTGTGCTAAAATAGAAATTAGGTCATGTTTCTGTGAGACACCTAATTATTGTCCTATTACATCCACAACACTCTTTACAATTGTATTGTGTATTATTATATTATATTGTACATATGTGTGTTTTTTATAGTGTTATTATTATTATTATTATTATTATTATTATTATTATTGCTGTAATTATTATTATTGATATTCATATTATTGCTGCTATTATTATTATTATTATTATTATTATTATTATTATTATTATTATTATTATTATTATATTATTATTATTATTATTATTATTACTATTATTATTATATTATTATTATTATTATTATTATTATTATTACTATTATTATTATATTATTATTATTATTATTATTATTATTATTATTATTATTATTATTATTATTATTATTATTATTACTATTATTATTATTAAATAAAATGAATGAATAGTAAAACTGTTTTGTTTCGGCATATTTTATCAATAGTGCAAACACCAAATCAGTATATAACATACTATATATTTATATATGACTGTGCTAAAAAAGAAATTAGGTCATGTTTCTGTGAGACACCTAATTATTGTCCCATTACATCCACAACACTCTGTGCAATTATATTGTGTATTATTATATTATATTGTACATATGTGTGTTTTTATAGTGTTATTATTATTATTATTATTATTATTATTATTATTATTATTATTATGTTTTAATTATTAATTTCATTGAAATGGTCAAATTCTGACTGAGGACCATTGAATGTGCTGGCCAGTTTGCCTAAAAATGATGATAGGCTTTTTTTAAATTTAAAACTTTCACAGATTCCTATTTTTTTCTAATGATATATATGCTGCAATACATTTGTATTTTAAAAATAAGTATTTTTTCATATTTCTTCATTCTAAATCTTCAGAACATATTTTTGGTACATTAAAAAGTGTGTTTATGATTACCATCCGATTAGCTGTTTAATTTTTAGTGCTTAAAATGTCACTAATTTAAATCTGATAAATGAATAGAAAATAAGCCAACTTTTAAAAAAAATAAAATTAAAAAAAATCAGGCTGGCTATGGGCCTGCATTTAATTATTATTGATATTAATTATTATTATTATATATATATATATATATATATATA
>NC_079454.1:45745438-45800438 GCF_903798145.1 Danio aesculapii | reverse complement strand
GGTAGTGCTGTCGCCTCACAGCAAGAAGGTCGCTGGTTCGAGCCTCAGCTGGGTCAGTTGGCATTTCTGTGTGGAGTTTGCATGTTCTCCCTGCCTTCACGTGGGTTTCCTCTGGGTGCTCCGGTTTCCCCCACAGTCCAAAGACATGCAATACAGGTGAATCTGGAAGGCTTAATTGTCCATAGTGTATGAGTGTGAGTGACTGTGTATGGATGTTTCCCAGAGATGGGTTGCAGCTGGAAGGGCATCCACTGCATAAAACATGTGTTGGATAAGTTGGCGGTTCATTCCGCTGTGGCGACCCCTTTTTAATAAAGGGACTAAGCCGAAAAGAAAATGAATGAATGAATGAATAATATAATATAATATAACATAACATAACATAACATAACATAACATAACATAACGTAACGTAACGTAACGTAACGTAACGTAACGTAACGTAACGTAACGTAACGTAACATAATATAATATAATATAATATAATAATATATAATAATATAATATATTAAAAATATAATACATGCAAGAAACATCTCATGGATGCATTTGGGACACATCATCAGTGATGTTTCCTAAGATCATTGGGTGTTTCGGGTCTCTCAACATCATACACTCTCACCCAGGTGACCCAGCCAGGGTTGATTAAGTCCGGACTTGTGTCCCAGTAGCAGTCCATGGATCTGCCCTCTTAATCCACAGCCACCTTGTGGCCTTCTCTGCAGCTTCGCTTGTATAATAAAATATAGTAATATAATTAATTCATTCATTTTCTTTTCGGCTTAGTCCCTTTATCAATCTGGGGTCACCACAGCGGAATGAACCACCAACTTATCCAGCACATGTTTTATGCAGTGGATGCCCTTCCAGCTGCAACCCATCCCTGGGAAACATCCACACACATTCACTCACACTCATACACTACAATCAATTTAGCCTATTCAATTCACCCGTACCACATGTCTTTGGACTGTGTGGAAAACCGGAGCACCCGGAGGAAACCCACGCGAACGTGGAGAGAACATACAAACTCCACACAGAAACGCCAACTGACCCAGCCGAGGCTCGAACCAAACTTGCATACACACACAAATATACACACATGTAAACACACAGCATTACACAGAGACACACACACACGCACATAAGCTCACACACATGCTCACAACTGCATACACACCATACAAAACACATATACACACCACACGCACATACTCTCACACACACAAATACACGCACACACTTATGCACCCACAAGCATGCAGAAATGTGCAAGCACACAAACATACAGTACATACACGCACACACATGCACACATACATAAACACACATACAAACACGCACCCCTCAAAACACACACAGATGGACGGACACAAAAACACACACCTTACAAAACACACTACACAAAACACACACGCACACACATATTCACACACATAACTGCATACACACCACACAAAACACACACACGCTCCACACAAAACACACACACAGATGGACACACACAAAACACACCATACAAAACACATGCACGCACATGCACTACACAAAACACAAACACACACAAGCATGTATACAACTGCAAACACAAACATGTATACAACTGCACACACAAAATACACACCACACATAAACAAACCAACACACACACACACACACACACACACAGATGGCCTCATGAGAGCAGATCTCCAGCGAGTGAACAGAACGGAGGTGAGAAAAGGCCAGCAGTGAAATCCATCAAGGTTGCCGTGGCGGCAGCAGGTTTGTCACTGCGGGTTCAGAGATCAGGATCTGATATACTATCTGACTAACATCAAGTCCACAACATCTCCTGACTTTCCAGCTCAGAATAACCCCAAACCACTGCTAAAGCGACAAATACAGCCATGGACATAATACACAAAACAATACAGTACCAGAGTCGCCAGCTATTTTCAGTGGAAGGTAACTAATGTATATCTTTATACAGTACGAGTATGTCTAATTAAAGGGACAGTTCACCCAAAATTCTGTCGGTTATTCACCTTTTACTGGTTCCAAACCTGTTTGTGTTTCTTTCTTCTGTTGAACACAAAAGAAGATATTTGGAGGAATGTTGCAAATGGGTAACCACTGATTTCCATAGTATTTGTTTTTTATAGTATAGAAGTCAATGGTTAAAGGTTTCCAACATTCTTCAAAATATCTTCTTTTGCGTTCAACAGAAGAAAGAAACTTATAAAGGTTTGGAACCACTTGAGGGAGGCCCAATCCCAATTCTAATTTTGTACCCCTACCCCTTGGCCCTTACAACCGAGGGTTAAGGGGAAGGGCTCCAAAATGTACTCCTAAGAATCAAGTGGTGCTCACTGCAGAGCCACTTGGGCAGATCTGAGCTCCAGTAAGGGGGAGCTTGAGCTCCAGCTCCTCCTTCCTTGCACTACTTCTACGAGTGATGTCACTGGGGGTTGGGGTTAGGGGTGGGGTGGGTGTATGCATTAAAACAGCTTATAGGAGGAGGAGCGAGAGCTCAAGCTCTCCCTCGCTGGAGCTCAAGTGGCTCTGCAGCGAGCAGTGTCTCCTAAGAATCGAGACAGCATTTCAGCATCTGCACACGTCATCGCGATCTCTTGCTTCATATAAGATCAGACAATGGCGACTGCTGTAGTTATTCCAGTTGTGTTATTTGTTGGTATTTATCTTCAGGAAATCACAGAAGGCATATATTATGTTATCATAATGATCAAATGTGGCAATAAGATCGTATCTATACTGCGCATTTACACAGTGGCCATATACATCAATGTAAACACACCAAAAACAACATTAACATTATAGCAGACACTGTGAAAAGCTCATTCCCAGCCACTAGACTTTTCTGACAGGGTATTTGAGTGTCATCGAGTGTCAGAATGTTGTGGGACTGCTATACAGGAGTTATTATTAGGGATTATAGATTGCGAAATTTAGCGTTGTTTTAGCATTTTTTTAAAGCATGACGGTAAAACATGAACGCGATTATGAATATAATAAAACAGGTGCTTGCTTGTTGTAATAATTCATAATAATGACAAAAAATACTAATTTGTGGCTCTCCTTACTTCAGGGTTCAGCAATACTGCTGTTGTGGCTGGTGTATTGTGGGAAATTTTCTTACCCCTTGATTTCGAGTGTGTCCTGAAAAATCTTCCTTCAAAGGGCTATTCAACCCTTCCCCTCAGCCCTACGCCTTCAAGCTAAAGAGAATTGGGACACCACTACCCACAAAACGAGGGGTAGGGGTAGAGGTAAGGGGAAGGGGTAGAATTAGGATTGGGCCGGAGAGTGAATTTTGAGTAGATTTTCAAATCAAATTAATAAAGTTGTTTGAATGAGTATACAGTATCTCTCAGATGTAATAAATTCTGTGATTGTAAGTAATGTAAGCACACAAAAAATAAAGATTGAAATTAAATGTTTCACTTTAAACTAAGGAGAAACGGATCATCCATGACAACACAGACAAGTGTGCACATGAGATATATACAATATGTAAAAATAAATGTTACTCTGCTACTCTGGGACGGTTGTTCATTTTTGTATTGAATTTTTGCAGCAAAAGAAACAAAATTCATCCATTTACTAAACCCAACAACACAAACATGTAGAGAGACTTCAAATCTAAGGGCAGAGCTGACACAGAAAATAATGCAGTCTCTGTAATGTCAGCTGATGATAGTGTTTTTTTGTTGATGTGTTATGATTGACTAAATGTGTTAGTGTTTTGAAGAATTCTTTGATTTTGAAACATGTTTGCAGTGTTTTGTTAGACATGGTGTATTGTGTGAGTTTATTACTGTATTTTGAAAAGCAGTTCAAAGGTTTAGTTTACAATGTGTGATTTTAAGAATGAAATTAACCGTTTTGACAATTGTGTGTTTTAGGTGTGTTGGTGCGTTAAGAGTTTAGAAAACTTGTTAAATGTATTGAAAAAATTGTCATAGCCATTGTAAAAAAAACTGTATTTATTTATTTAATTTTTTTTTTACATACAGTATGTAAATCTTTTTACACCAATATACACCAATAATGTTTGGCCTAATAAATATTTTCTGTTTCTTCATTGTGGTGTTTACAGTGTACCCGTTCCCCCTCTCAATAGACTACTGTCACTGTATAACATTGTTTTGAATTGTAAAAAGAAGCCTATAAAGAGCAAAGAGCTTTAGATTTACATGCTATATCCAAAAGTGTTATATTATGAAAGAAGTGGTTGCCATTCGATACAAATGCTTCATTCTGACGTGTGTTTATGGCATTTTGAATGCAGTGTTACATTTTTAAGGAAATGTGAGGCATTTTGCATTTTGTGTGCAGTTTTTTGGGAATTGTGTGTTGAGTTTTAAAAAAAGGGGACACTGTTTTGAAAACCTGTGAAAGCAGTTGGATAAAACTCTAAATTTGTTCGATCACACTTTACAATAAGTTTCATTAGTTATTGTTAATTAATGCATTTACTAACATGAAGAAACAATGAACAATACATTTACTACAGTATTTGTTCATGTTAGTTAACATTAGTTAATGAAAATACAGTTGTTCATTGTTAGTTCATGTTAACTCACGGTGCATTAACTAATGTTAACAAGCATTGGATGTTAATAATGCATTAATAAAGGTTCAATTATGATTAATAAATGCTATACAAGTGTTGTTCATGATTAGTTCATGTTAGTAAAGGCATTAACTAATGAACCTTATTGTAAAGTGTAACCATATGTTCTATTTTTTTAATGTGATTGGTGTTTACAGTGTACCTGTTCCTTCTCTCAGCAGATTACTGTCACTGTAGAACATTGTATTGAAATGTAGATATAAGTCTAAAGAGCAAAGAGCTTTAGATTTAGAAGAACTATGTTTGCATGGTTTATTCAAACATTTACTATTATGAAAGACGTGTTTGGCATTTGATGCAAATGCTTCATTCTGACGTGTGTTTATGGCATTATGAATGCAGTGTTACATTTTGAAGGAGATGTGAGGCATTTTGTGTGTGCAGTTTTGAGAATTGTGTGTTGAGTTTTGAAAAAAGGAGACATTGTTTTGAAAACATGTGAAAGCAGTTGGAAAAAATGGTAACTAGGTTAATTATGTTAGCAAGGTAATATAGATTGTAAAAAATGCAGGGTTACACACAATTCATGCAGATTGTCCCAACACAAATTAATAAAGTTAACTTCACACTTTTAACAAATTTATGTGGATTGAAGATAAAAAAATTAAGTTGTCCCAATGAAATCTCAAGAATTGTGTTGTTTCAGCTCATTTTAAATAAGTAGTTTGAACAAGCAAAAGTGTTTGAGTGTAGGTTAATTTGGCAAATAACTGGATAACAGTGATTGTTTCAGTACCCAATCAAAAAATAATAATAACATTCTTAAGGGGACAAATAATATTGACATTAGGAACTTTTACATTTAAAAAAAAAGTTATTATTATGATTGGGTGACACGTCAGTGGTTAGCACTGTCGCCTCAAAACAAGAAATTTGTTGGTTCGAGTCCCAGCATGAGTTTGCATGTTCTTCATGTGTTGGTGTGGGTTTTCTCCGGGAGCTCTGGTTTCCACCACAGGCCAAAGACATGTGCTATAGGAAATGGATGAACTAAATTGTCTGTAGTGTATAAGTGTGTGTGAGTGTGAAAGTTTATGGGTGTTTCCCAGTAGTGGGTTGCGACTGGAAGTGCATCCGCTGCGTCAAACATATGCTGGAATAGTTGATGGTTCATTCCACTGTGGAGACCCCCGATAAAATAAGGGACTAAGTCAAAGGAAAGTGATTGAATTAATGAATAAAAAAATCTCACAGGAGGGCTAATAATAATGGTCTTCAACTGTATATACCAAGTGTGCCAATATTAGTGAAGGGCACTGCGACGCTAGTCTAAATGGAAGCACTCAATATACTCGTCAAATATGATCTAATCAGCCGATATTAAAACAAGAAGAATCTCTGACATTGTGAAGTCCCTGAAAGCAGCAGCGCGAGAGGCCTGATGGGTAATGTGATGTAAAGCGCTTCTGCAATCTCGTTTGAATTCATCTCATATAAACGGGGTTATTTCCATCTGTCACAGCTGATCTTGTTTTGCCGCTGGATTAACGTTTATAGATTGTGACAAAATGCAGTTAGCTCTGACTGTAGGACACAGACCGGCAGTGATGAATGCAGTGGGAGGTTATGAAGATGATGATGATGATCTCACAGACACAGAAAAACACACCGCAAATAATAAATGCTGAAGCAACCAACATGTTTATAACTAAAGTGTACATTTTAGAAATAAAAAACATAATTTTCTGAATTTCTTCATTTTTGTTTATGCTTTTTTTTGGAAATAAAAGTCTAAATGTCTTTAAATACAGGGTATTTTATGTATTTCAATAAACAAAGGCATATGTGTGAGTGTGCTGGGGTTTTCAGTAATTCGTGGCGTCTCACTCAAAAAAGACGTTTGCTGCTTGTTCAAACTACTTATTTAAAATGAGCTGAAACAACATAATTCTTGACTTTGTCCCCCACAATTTACAGTTTTTTTTTTTACAGACGCTAGGACACATTTCTTAATACTTTTGCAGGTCACTTTTGCAAAACTCTTCACGCAATTCTCCTAACTGACTTTCAGCTTGGCAAAACAGTTCATTTCACATTCAAAATGGACTACAACTATCAAAACACTTCAGGTCTCAAATAAACTAATTCTTCCAGAACACTAGCATAGGTTGACAGCCCACAAACACACTTTGTCACCCACAAAACAATGACCTAAAAATACTAACAACAGTGTTAAAACAAGGACACATCTCTGTTTATAATCTTCAAGATTTGTGTTGTTTCAGCTCATTTAAATAAGTAGTTTGAACAAGCAGCAAACATCTTTATTTGAGTGATGATAAAAATAAATTTGCGCACAATATGAACTTTATAAATAAAACAAACAGTCGATATTTTAATAACAGGTAATAACTTATTGCTTATTAGTGATAACTAGGCCGACAGGGAATCTGCGCACGCAGAATTCCGCAGATTTCTGCAGATTTTTAGCCCATCATTAATTATGTTTATTTACTTGAGTAAATGTGTGTAAATCTATATTTATTCAGTTTTTAAATTAATTACAGTAATATTATTGACTAATATGAACATTTTCATCTGCATCTGCATTTATGTACAATGCAGTTTGTACAGTAATTTTTTTTGTCTTTTAGTAAAGATATTATATGAGAGACTTGCTTTGTTTACCAAATGAAGTGAATCTAATTGGATTTGCATTTTAAACATTAAATAAAAGTTAAAAAGATATTTTTATTTCACACATATTTTATTTCCAAAAATAATTCAGCAGATTTTTACCAAAATTCTACGCAGAAATGCCAATAACGTCCGCAGATTCCGTCTGGCCCTAGTGATAACCCACTAGTTAATATTAAGAATTGGTACTTAAACAAAACTCTTGAGTTCAAGTTAAAGAGTTAATTATGTCAACATTTGTAAAAAAAATAATGTTAACTTAATTCCTTTAAGTTGCACCAACACAAACCCAGTTTTTTTTACAGTGCTTGACATTGTCTATTTATTTATTTATTTTTAATTCATTAGCTCAAGAAAAAAAATGTATTACCTGTTTATTTTGGTGTGCTCAGCTTTTAGAAATAAATCATAATTCAGCATTTTGCAAGTTCGTTATATCGTAAAAAATATTGTTATCGTAACAATCAACGACAATATCGCATCAATATATCGCAGTATTGTGTAGCCCTAGTCCACCGTAAAAATGCAGGGTTCCACACAATTCAATCATGTTGTCCCAACACAAATTGAAACATTACTAAGTTAACATAACAAATTTAAGTGGATTGAACATAAAACAATTACACCCCCCCCCCCAATTTGTGTTGTCTCAGCTCATTTAACTAAGTAGTTTGAACAAATAGTAAACATCCTTTATTTGAGTGACAAGATTAAAATTGTGCAAAATATGAACTTTATAATTACAAATAAACAGCAGATATCTTAATAACAGGCAGGTAAAAACATTTTAGTACTTTATTGATACGTATTAGTAACATCTAACTAGTTAATAGTGAGAATTGGCACTTAAACTAAACTTGAGTTCAAGTTAAAGAGTTAATGTCAAAAATATCCTAATAATGAAGAATGAAATGCATAAAACATCTTTAATAGACTGCATATATTTGTCATTAGTGGTCTTGGCCCCACTTCTGCTCGAGTACCCAGTAAATTAAAAAATAAACTCGTTTACAAGGCAACGTTATGTTTTAATACCGATTCATCTAGGTTGAGGGAGAGGCTAATCGTGACCAAAATGCATAATTGACAAGCTAAGCACACACACACACACACACACACTCACTCACTCATACACACACACAAACGCATCTATCTGACTAATTCAGGAACTCATTAACTGAATTAATCGCAGCAATTAGCTCATGCAATAAGCAATTATTTTCCGCGCACGGCCACAACTTAGCCATGTACAAACACACAGCGCAGACCCAGATCCATTTAAAGTGTTAAATTATATTTGATGGGCTGCTCTTTAGGTTCAGTGGTGAATATGTTTGCATCTCCGCTTAGCACAAAGCAGCAGGAGTATGCCGTTTTTTTTTTTTTTTTCTCTTCGTCTCTATCCCCTGTAATTAAAAACACAATATAATCCAGCAACACATTACGCTTGGAAAGAAACCACTCGGGTTTCTGGTGTTGTCACACTGTGCCAGAAAGGAAGTTTTAAATGATTGAGAAAAAATGTTAACGCATTCCTGCCAAAACATCAGCACCTCCTTTTAACCTAATCACTTTCAAATGTTTCCAGAAACCACGTTCATGAAGTAGATGTTTGCAAAAAAAACTAATTTCATTTAGGAGTAATTAAAAATATAATAATGCATTATTGTTTTCTTTGAAGAACGTTTTGTTCAGTTAAAAAGTCAGTCCTGATAGTGGACTATTTCAAGATATCCATATTCCACAGCAGGTTTGAATGTTGAAGAGTTGAATTAACGCTCTACTGCACGGTATCCGCATATGGCAACATGATACTTATGTTCATTTCCCTGCCACTGTTTCTTCAAGTCCAACATACATTTTTTTGTTGGAAAGAGAAGACCTTAGTGTAGCCAATAGCCCCTTTCACACATACAGACCTTTACGGAAAATTACCGTCAATTTTCCAGAAAGGTCTGTATGTGTGAACAGGCCCTTTTTGAAAATACCGGTAAATTTGTTCCAGCTATTTTCCGGAAAGAGAAGTTGTAACATTACCGGTAATTTGCCAGAATGCTGCGCTGTGTGAACGCAGAAGAAAGATTGCCGGAACAAGCGCGTTCACGTCTAGAGGGTGCTGACGTAAGACATCTACTTTAGCCAATCAGAACACTCAAGTTCGCTCGGTTTGTGAGAATAAAAGCCTGTGAATGTTTTACACATTTAGCTGCTAGATGTTAGTCAGATAACATTTCTACAGTATGTTCCTTCTTAATGCCAACTGTGTAATTAATTATCGATAAAATGCTTATGATAAGCCGTTGTTTGTTTACCTTCAAGCTCCGACGCGTCGGCACGTAAAGCAGCTGGTGGGCGCCAGCACACACACATATTATGAACATCTCGACATGCGAAAGTTTTTCTTTACGCTTTCATCAAAGTTAACAACACTGATCCATCCACAGAGTGTGTAATGCTGTCAAATGTTTACAAATACAAGCCCTGCCGTTTAGAGGTCATTTATGCTTAATGATGTCAGAATTTACCAGTATTTTGGAATGGATGTGTGAATGGTCTTTTCCGGAAAAATTCCGTAACGTCCTCGCCTGTGTGAACAGCGCTTTTTTGAATTTACCGGTAAAATCGTTATGGAAATTTTTCGGATATTTACCGGTATCACTGTGTGAAAGGGGCTAATGATGTGCTTTGGTTAAGTCACATGACATGCTGTGTTTTCTGTAACACGATATCTGACAGACTGGCGTTTATTGTGAGTAGTTACTGAATGCAAATGTAAACGTCAATAAAAACAAAGGATCAAATTCACAAAAGAAAATCTGAAAAATCACCTCCAGTAATTTATGATGACATATTTACAACTCAATTATTTTTCATCAAACTAGTTTTTTGTAAATCGATCAAATGTGTGCGCTGCCAAAAGTGGAACGTGCAATATTGCAATGGGTTAGCTAGCTAGCAAGGTCAGCTGTGAACTTTAAAGCTGTAGCAATAACAACATGAACGCTAGTAATATAATGTTGATTAGTTGTGTGTTAATGATATATGGATCATGGATAAAATCTAGTGTTATAGCAATACTACTTTTTAATATATATGAATACAGGAAATAGTGTATTAACGAGCACCACCATGTTCTATGGTGAGTGAAAGAAGAAAAGGACAGAACTGACTCTTCCTGCAGATGAAAGTGAGGATGAGATGGGGGTTAGTGACCATGAGAATGATGCAGATTGGACATTTGATAAGATCAGTGATAGAGACAGTTCAGGTAAGTTAGTTCAGAGGCAGATAAGACAGGCGTAGTATAGTATATAGTATAATATACAAAAACATTGTTGGCTACATTATTCTGATGCATCTGGATACATTAGACTTGTTATTTATTTGTTATAATATTTCCTGGAGAAAATATTTATATTTACTGTATGTTGTAGACATGATAATACAATATTAGGTTTGTTTTTAATAATAATTAGTAAAAAAATAATGGAATAAAAGAAAGCTGTTGGAACATCAGCTGTTGGAAAGTATGTATAAAGTGTCATTTATAAGTTCTGTTAAAGGTTATAATACTGCAACACCAATTAAATCATTTCAAACAACAAAATTATTAATCTTAAGGAAAGTTGTAAATTAGAAAGTTAGATCCATTGTTGGACGTTGTTGCCTTATGGCAAAATATCATAAAGTACCTCAAAAAATTACAATTTTCCTTTTTTTTTAACAGCACTTCAAGTAAAGCCATTGTAAGAAAAGAAAAACAGTCAAATAATGTTTATAGATTTATCATAATGTGTGCGGTAGAGGGTTAAATAAACACTGAAAATCATTGCTTTAATGACAGCTGTATAATTGGATACAGCAAAATACAGATTTTTATATGCAGTTCAAAATGGATCTGTACAATAATTAAATAAATAAATAAATTCCTTCATTCATTCTCCTTCGGCTAAGTCTCTTAGAGGTTGCCACAGCGTAATGAACCGCCAACTATTCTATCATACGTTTTACGCAGTGGACGCCCTTCCAGCCACAACACTCATACACTACTGACAATTTAGCTTACTCAATTCACTATAGCTCATGTCTTTGGACTGTGTTGAAAAAAACAAAGCACCCAGAGGAAACCCACAGCAACAGAGGGAGAACATGCCAACTCCACACAGAAACGCCATCTGGTCCGGCTGGGACTCGAACCAGTGACCTTCTTGCTGTGAGGTGACAGTGCTAATCACTGAGCCACCATGCCGCTTAAATAAATAAATAAATAAATAAATACGGAAATGTACACGTTTACACTAATATAGATTTTTTTAATAACAAAATGCACAGTTTATTAGTTAATAATTATAATCATAAGAATAATACTGTCATTGTATTTATAACATTTATAAAAACAAATCTATATATGCGCAATAAATATACTGATATGCTAGAGTATTTTAGTTGTAAAAAATAAAATAACATTTATTATATACAACTTATATTAAATATAAAAGATATTATTACAATTAATCCTTTTTTTACAACAAACTACACTTTTTAGTTAATTTGTTAGTCATTCAATATACAAATTACACTGTCATTGCATTGATTTAATTTATAAAAACACATCTATATATGTGCATTAAATATATTAAAATCCTTTATTTTCATTCATTCATTCATTTTCTTTCAACTTAGTCCCTTTACTCATCAGCAGTCACCACAGCGGAATGAACCGCCAACTTACCCAGCATATGTTTTGCACAGTGGATGCCCTTTCCAGCTGCAACCCAGTACTGGGAAACACCCATACACACTCATTCATACTCACACTCATACACTATGGCCAATTTAGTTTTTCAATTCACATATAGCGCATGTCTTTGGAAGTTGGAGGAACCGGAGCACCCGGAGGAAACCCATGCAAACACAGGGAGAACTTGCAAACTACCAGCCTGTACTCAAAGCAGCGACCTTCTTGCTGTGAGGCGACAGTGCTTACCACCGGGCCACCGTGTTGCCCTATTAAATATATTAAAATCCTATATTTTTCAGTTGTAAAAAATAAAATAATTGACACATTCAATACATCAAATTATACAATTAAATATGAAAATAATTGTTACAATTAATAATTTTTTTAGCTAATTTGTTAGTTATTCAATATAAAAAATTTATACTGTCATTGTATCGATAACATTTATAAAAACTAATCTACATGTGTATAAAACACATTGAAATCCTATTTTTTTGACGTAAAATAATAATAAATGACACATTCAGTATATCAAATTCTACAATTAAATATGAAAAATGAATACAATTAACTGCACAACAGTGAAATCTTCCCACCGTTACTTTGATTTCTGGTTATAAAAAGCTTGTATTTCCCTCAGCAGTTTCAGCAGGTGGCACAGATATCATGATCTTTGTTCACAGCGGAGCTCAGTTTGAACTCTGCTTAAATCGGAGAGAATAAAGCGTGTTGCTATTGTGCTATGAAATGGTTTTCTGGTGACCCCTGGGTCTGCCAAAACAAAACCTGCTTTAGAGATCACTCAAACTAGTTATCATGGAAAAACACGGCGTTTCTAATTACTTCTAATCTTGCTTTCACAATTGTATCTTATTGCTCTGCAACAAAAGCTCCAGAAATAAATAAATAACTCTTATAATTTTCAATTTCTGAATAAGACATTAGATTAGCAGAAATGCTCGATGTATTCTTTCAGCCATTTACTGCTGCTTCCTGCTTGCATTTAGTTAGGATGGAGAGAAAAAAACAAAAGAAAAATCGAAGATATCCATATAAACCACGACCTTTTCAAACCCCTTGGGCTCGCCGCAGAATATTACAAATATATTCACACACTCAATCTGTGTGTGGGAGCGAATACACCGAAAAAGGATCGCATAACAAAAGCAGCAGCGAGCAAAAAAATATTTCCAGATGATATCCGAGATCTAAAGATCGTGTCTTTTAATTAACAGCATCTGCTAATGGTAAAGACCGCAAGACGGGGAGTTGCTTAATAATTCATTATTATTCAAGACATTTGATCTGAATCAAGAAAAAAAAAGAAGAAGAAGGAAAAAAGCAAACCTGCTGTGCCATTAAACATGCAGGCATCTAAATCCGTCACACCATCAACATGTGCGTTCACTACATGAGTTCTTTTATTTTAATCGTTCAATCGTTTTCCTTCAGCTTAATCCCTTTATTTATCAGTGGTTGCCACAGCGGAATGAACTGCCAACTATTCCGGCATATGTTTTACACAACTGATGTCTTTCCAGCAGCAACCCAGTACTGGGAAACACCCATACACACTCATTCACACACACACTCTCTCAATACAGTACAGCCAATTTAGTGTTTCAGTAATTTATTATTTTTTTTCTTACGTTGAAATTACAGTAACTATGTACATATTTAAAAAAATCTATGGTAAAAAAACAACAGCTGCGGTTGCCAGCACATTACCATTAAAAATAATGTAGAAACCATAAAGTAATTTTCAAAATTTTACAGTAGACTACCGTACTTTACCACAAATTTACAGTATTACACACCAGTGTTTAAGACTACTAACACTACACATCATATGTATATATATATATATATATATATATATATATATATATATATATATATATATACAGTATATATATATATATATATATATATATATAAAGGAAAGGTACTGTCAACCAGGTTACACATTTTTACTGTAGCATTTTAACATTTTTTTTACGTTGAAATTACAGTAATTTACTGCATATGTACATTGTTAAAAATACAGAAAAAAAGCTATGGTTGCCAGAACTTTACCATTAAAAATACAGTAAAAGCCGTAATTTTCTAAATTTTACAATAAACTACAGTGTTTCATTAATTTATAGTATTACACACTGGTGTTTTAAAGTACAAACACTACACATCATATGTATTAAGGAAAGGTATTGTAAATTAACGAGGTTATGGATTTTTTGTGTTTTTTTAATGTTGAAAGTCTATATACATATATATTTATATAGTTTAAAAAAAACATCAAATTTGTGGTAAACAAATTGCAGCTGTAGTTGACAGAACATTACCATTAAAAATACGGTAGAAACCTTAAAATGCATTTCTGCAACATGCAACTACTGTATTTCGTTTAAATTTATAGTATTACACACACCACTGTTTTAGACTACTAACACTAAACATCTATTATATATTTTATATATATTTTAAGGAAAGGTATTTTCAACCAGGTTACGAATTTTTACTGTAGCATTTAAAAAAAAAATAATTTAACTTTGAAATTACAGTCATTTTTTACTGTGTATGTACATTGTTAAAAACTACAGAAAAAAAATCTGTGGTTGCCAGAACTTCATTCATTCATTCATTTTCTTTTCGGCTTAGTCCCTTTATTAATCCGGGGTTGCCACAGCGGAATGAACCGCCAACTTATCCAGCATATGTTTAACGCAGTGGATGCCCTTCCAGCTGCAACCCATCTCTGGAAAACATCCATACACACTCATTTACACACATACACTACAGACAATTTAGCCTACCCAATTCACCTGTACCGCATGTCTTTGGACTTGTGGGGAAAACCTGAGCACCCGGAGGAAACCCACGCGAACACGGGGAGAACATGCAAACTCCACACAGGAATGCCAACTGGCCCAGCTGAGGCTCGAAGCAGCGACATTCTTGCTGTGAGGCGAACGTGCTACCCACTGCGCTACCCTGCAGCCCTGCCAGAACTTTACCATTAAAAATACAGAAAAGCTGTAAAGTAATTGTCTAATTTTTACAGTAAACTACCATATTTCTTTAATTTATAGTATTACACACTGGTGTTTTAAAGTACTAACAAAACACATTAAATGTATTAAGAAAGGTACTGTAAATTAACAAGGTTATGGGTTTTTACTGTAGCATTTTTACAGTTTTTTTAATGTTGAAATTACAGTAATTTTACAAAAAGTACAAACAAAAATACATCAAATTAATGGTAAAAAACAACAACAGCTTTTTTTAAATTAAAAATGTAGAAACCATAAAGTACATTTCTATCATTTCTAAGTTGTACTGTAAACTACTGTAATTTCATTAATTTATTGAATTACACACTCGTCTTTTAAAGTACTAACAATAGACATATATATTTTAAAGGAAAAGTGCTGATAACCAGATTACAGATTTGTATGCACATTTAAAAAAAAATCTCTAAAATTTACCGTAAAAATGGCAGCTGTTGTTGCCAGAACTTACCATTAAAAAAGGGAATTATTCTAAAATAACTGAAACGTAATATGATTTAGTAAATTTTCCAGTAAACTACCGTATTTCATTAATTTATAGTATTACAAACCAGTGTTTCACCATATTAACACTACACATATATATTACAAAAACATAATGCTAACCAGGTTACGGATTTTACTGTAACATTTTTACAGTTGAAATTACAGTAATTTTTAATATTGTATGTAACTAATGCCATTGTATGTGCCTGAGTGATCATTCATAATTGTTTGTGTTTTAAATTTAGGTCGCCTTTTTTGGAGGCTAACTCTGGCTTATTTACAGTTTTCACAGTTGATTAATGTGCACCGTCCCTGTTACAAATAAATAAATAAATAAATATCACGCTTTAGCCAATGAGCATTTGACATCTGCACGTTGTTGCTTTTCATTTCATGTACCGTTACACATCACAGAGCTCACTTCCACAAACACACTGCTGACTTCAGCTCCTGCATCATAAAATATGTCAAAGCAAGCACATTTCACACCTATGCTTTGCCTTATTTCAACAGATGCATTCACATTGAGCAATGATAATACCTGGAAAGCGATTTCCTCCACATATTTTTGAGAAGCGCAAAGCTTTAGACTTACTATGAAGAGTGATTGCCAAACTTTGATTTAGCCCAAGGGAAACTACTTTACACAGTCATACATTATAAGAGGAGAAGCCATAACTAACATAAGAGTTGTTGATGTGACTACAATTTCACTGTCAATCATGACAAAAATGTATATAATTAGTATTGTCGTCATTTTTAATGCAGTACAATAGTTAATAATGTCTTTGTTTCCGTAGAATACGTGATGTAAATATTACTTTGTTATTCCATTTTTGACCCATATCTCAAAACTGTCAAGCATAGTGTAATAAATAGGTTGTTATAAATTAAGAACGGCACGGTGGCTCAGTGGTTAAAACTGTCGCCTCACAGCAAGAGGGTTGTTGATTCGAGTCTAGGCTTGGGCAGTTGGCATTTCTGTGTGCAGTTTGAATGTTCACATGTGTTGGTTTACTCTGGGTGCTCCGGCTTCCCCACATTCCAAAGACATGCGCTGCAGGTGAATTTAATCAACTAAATTGGACATAGTGTATGAGTGTGTGTGGGAATGAGTGTCTATTGGTGTTTCCCAGTACTGGGTTGCTCTGGAAGGACATCCGCTGCGTAAAACATATGCTGGAATAGTTGGTGGTTCATTCCGCTGTGGCAAACTCTAAAATGGAACAATGGAATGTTATAAATCAAAAAGACCTCAGGCCTATTTTTACAAGTGGCTATTTTGGTAAACCGCAATCATTTTTTTTTCATTCATATATTTCAAAAACATAGGAACTTGTCAGTGGAAAAAGTCATCTGGTGTGACACTCCATGCTCATTTTAAATGGACAATTTTATGAAAAACTAGAGGAAAAAATAGACCTTTGAATCCCATGACATGCACCTGTTAAGTTTTTGTGTCTTTTTTGGATTCTTTTGTATATTTACATATATTATATACAATATAATATTTATAATATAATTTGAATAGTAACATTTATTTAGATTTTTAATAACAAAATGCACGTTTTATTTACTTTATTAGCCACTGAAAAATTGTAGGTAGTGCTGTCGCCTCACAGCAAGAAGGTCATGTCAACTTACACTAACCCTAACCTAACAGTCTACTTATAATTTAATGAAAATTGGTTAGCATGTAGATGCAATGTAACTAACGGACCATCAAAATAAAGTGAAACTCAAATTATAATAATAATAATAATACTGTCCTTGCATTAATAACATTTATAAAAACAAATCTACATGTGTATTAAACATATAGAAATCCTATTTTTTACTTTTACAATTAAATACACAATAAAATATGAAAAGCATTAATATTAGTATTATTAATATATTATTAGTAATATTACTAATATATTAGTAATATATTAGCAATATATTATTAGTAATATTAATATTATTTATATAATGTTATATTATTATAATTATTTTTAAAATATATATTAGCTTTTTTTGGAGCGACTATACTGTAAAATTGTTAAGTTTTGTTGTCCTTTGGTGTCACACACCTCTATTTACTGAAAAAGTCCAACAAGTCTGACAGGTCATGGAGGATAAAAAAAACATTATTCATATGAGATATTTTTCTTCTTTTTTTCCTATACATTTGTTACACAATAGGACATTTTTACGGTACATAAAAAGAAAAAGAAAAGATTAATAATTGATAAAGTTAGAGACTATATTCAGACAATATTAAAATGATTTTTTTTTTTCTTTTATCTTCAGTTTGCTCCTCCTGGGTGCATTTTTGTTTCTGTTTGGATTAGTTTTCTAGTATTCCCTATTATATTATATTATATTATATTATATTATATTATATTATATTATATTATATTATATTATATTATATTATATTATATTATATTATATTATAACTATTGTCACCTGTTCATCATTTGTCTTTGTGTATTTAAGCTCTTTTGTTTGTGTTCTGTTAGTCATTCATTGTTTGTGTTAGGGGTAAGTGTTTCTTTAGTCTTATTTAATATATTTGTTTAATAAATATGATTTATACTTCACTTGTATCCGCGTCTTGCCTGTTCTAACACTCATCGTTACAACATGTTTGCTGTGGCCACACTACTAATGAACCGCCGGTGATGGTGATTATGGATTATCTTTGAAAAGCACAACGGGATCAATTTATTTCTACCACGCAGGCGTAAAAGCACTACAATGTCTAAACCAAAGCTTTTACCAAAGCCCAAAACAATTACAGCGCTTCATGCTGAGGAAACATTTAAAGTGCCCTCGTTATGCTAATTTAGTTTGGTCTCCTGAAAGAAGTTTATGTGCATCGAAGTCAGAAGTGTGATGATAATTCAAACCGAGATTTTGGGATTTGGAATGCAACTTACAAAAGATAAAATGTAATTTTTTTATATTTTAGAATTAAGATACAATATTGGAATTGATTCTTAATTTCTTAATTAATAGAATTAATTTGATTATTGTAATAATTGTAAAAATTTGTAATAATTATTTATTGTTTCATTAAATATATAATATACAGTTGAAGTCAGAATTATTACCCCCCCCCCCCCCCCCCCCATGAATTTTTTTCTTTTTTTTTTAAATATTTCCCAAATTATGTTGAACAGAAGAAATTTTCACAGTATGTCTGATAATATTTTTTCTTCTGGAGAAAGTCTTGTTTGTTTTGTTTCGGTTTGAATAAAAGTAGCTTTTAATTTTTTAGAAAAACTTTTTGGGGAAAAATTATTATCCCTTTTAAGCTATTTTTTTTCGAAAGTCAAAAGCAGTATTTCCCAACCCTGTTCCTAAAGGCACACCAACAGTACACGTTTTCAATCTCACCCTAATCAAACACACCTAAGACTATAAAACCTGATGTTAACGGGGCAGGTAAGGGAGACATCCAAAATATGTACTGCTAGTGTGCCTCCAGGAACAGGGTTGGGAAACACTGGTCTAAAGAACAAACCATCGTTAATCTACAATAACTTGTCTAACTACCCTAACCTGCCTAGTTAACCTAATTAACCTAGTTAAGCCTTTAAATGTCACTTTAAGCTGTTTAGAAGTGTCTTGAAAAATATCAAGTAAAATATTATTTACTGTCATCATGGCAAAGATGAAATAAATCAGTTATTAGAAAAGAGTTATTAAAACTATTATGTTTAGAAATGTGTTAAAAAATCTCTCTCTGTTAAACAGAAATTATGGAAATAATAAACAGGGGGGATAATAATTCAGGGGGGCTAATAATTCTGACTTCAACTGTATATAACAAATAAGTAATTTGGTATGAATTTTACTCAATAGCTTATTTAATTAGACTGATTTAAAAAAATAATAATAATAATAAAAAGTCTAATAACCGCATTTGGTGCAGCATAATGGTGCAGCTCAAATTTTCAGATTTTTTTCTCTTTCGGCTGATTATATTTGGTGACTGAAAATTCGGCACAACCCTAAATTATATTCTTCAGCCTCTCCTTTATTTATCACTGTAAAACATTCTGGGTTCCACACAATTTATTCAATCCAACACAAAGCAACTAAGCTAACTTAATGGTTTTATGTTTAATCCACTTGAATTTGTAAAAACGATTAAGTTGTCACAAAACACAAGAACTATTATTTTAACTAATTTTAAATTAGTAGTTTGAACAAGCAGCAAAAATCTTTAATTTGAATTTCAATTTATTGAGTTTTTTGGGGGACAGAATAATTGTTTTATGTTCAATCAACTTTGTAAACTTGTAAAAACCATTAAGTCAACTTATTACAGGTGCACATTATTGCATTACAATTAAATATAAGTTATTACATGTAAACATAGTTAACCTGCAGTTTTGTAGCATATACAGTTGAAGTCATAATTATTAAACCCCTATTTATTAAGCCCCCTGTTTATTTTTCCCCCAATTTCTGCTTAACGAAGAGACATATTTCTAAACATAATAGTTTTAATAACTCATTTCTATTAACTGATTTATTTTATCTTTGCCATGATGATAGTACATGATATTTTACTAGATATCTTTCAAGACACTTCTATAGAGCTTAAAGTGACATTTAAAGGCTTAACCAGGTTAATTAGATTGACTAGGCAGGTTGGGGTAATTAGGCAAGTTATTGTATAACGATGGTTTGTTCTGTCGACTATCGAAAAAAAAAAATAGCTTAATGGGGCTAATAATTTTGTCCCAAAAATGATTTTTAAAAAATTAAAAGCTGTCTTTGATAAAACAAATAAGACTTTCTCCAGAAGAAAAAAATATTATCAGACATACTGTGAAAATTTCTTTGCTCTATTAAACATCATTTGGCAAATATAAAAAAAAAATAAAAATTCAAAGGGGGCTAATAATTCTGACTTTAACTGTAGGTGATGTCTATGTGTACACGTTCAAAGAAGTGTATTTGTGTATTTCATGGGAGCTTTAAATGCATTGGTTTATAACCACAGAGACTGAATCAGAACGTACAGATCTACTTTATATTCTTGAAAATACTAAACGCTTTTGAATATTATTACAGTAAAAAAAATAATAATAATAAAATAAAGTGTGCCTCTGATCAAGGTCAGAAATAAACTGCAGCATCAGCTCTTCTCGGTTCAACAATCTGTCCTATTCAAGGATCTTGGTCCTTCACAAAGAGGCAGAAAATGGCTTTACAAAACCCTCACCCTTTGTGTTCCTCTCGGATGTATTGAGATGCCAATCTTCCTCCACAACTCCCCCTTTTTTTCCTCTTTTTATAATTACGTGATGATAGAAGCATCTGCTAAATTCTTAAATCTAAACCAAAGGATCCAGTAGCTCTAAGCTCATCCTTTCCCAAAAGCTACTCTGCTCTAATTTGTCAGATGATTGGCCCAGTCTGCTGTGATTGGTCGGCTGCTTACGGTGAGAGTTGGAAACCAAACGCACATTAGCATATCTGAATTTCAGCTCTTCCGCTGCACTTGCAAACGCAGTAACAATGCTGTCAGTTTTACCGTATAAATTCGAGCTTGAGTTCTCATCCTATTGAAAGGCATGCAAAGTGGATTTAATTTTTACAGCACAGAAAACCGCGTTGACAAGTTGATAACACAACCCGAACTCTTACAGGCCTCAACTACGGGGTTTAAAGGTAAAAGTAGATGCTGTTCATGAGCAGCCAATGAAAACCATAGAATTGCATTATGCAAATTTGTTACAAATATCCATAGGTTTGTGCAAGGAAGCGAGACTGGAAATATTCACAAGTAATTTCATGCAATACTGAATCAGTTCTGTTATTCAGTTATTTTTAAGACAATAATTTCATTTATATAGAAATTTATAAAATCCTACGCATCAAAATTATGATCATTTACTTTCACAAACAGATACAGTAATGCAAAAACAATTTTTGGACACCATATTAATTAGGATAGAGATAGACTCCCTTGTGGTTTCTTTTTTTTTGTTGAACACAAAAGAAGGTATTTTTAAGAATGCTGGTTGCTGGGAACCATCGAATTTTATAGTGAGAAAAGTCAATAAGTGCCAACATTTTTCAAAATATCTTCTTTTGTGTCAAACAAAAGAAAGAAACTTGAATATGAGGATAGAATTTTTATTTTGGGTCAACTATTCCTTAAATCTTTTAATTTCATACAATTTGGGAAATAACCCCACCCCTGCCCCATCTCTTTCTCTCTATATAGAGATATATAGATAGATAGACAGACAGACAGACAGACAGACAGACAGACAGACAGACAGACAGACAGACAGACAGACAGACAGACAGACAGACAGACAAACTGTTGGTACGGTGACCTGCAGTCACGGTTTTGATGTGGTGTACGTTAAAAAAATTTAACACTTAAATATAAATACATAACGTTTTTGTCTTGTTTCTATTCCAAATATCTAAAAATTCTTATATTTCATTAAACAGTTATATTCAAACAGGTTATTTGTTTATTTATTTTAGGTTTCTCTTGATTTTCTGGTTTATTAACATTTTATTACCATATCAATTTTGGTATACTCATTATTGGACTGTAATTTTCAGTATTTTTGTTAGATTAGGTCTTTTGTTACCAGTTTTACTGGTAAAGTACTGAGTGATATAATGTACAGTTTAAGTCAGAATTACTAGCCCTCCTGTATATGTTTGTCTCTATTTTCTATTTAAAGGAGAGAAGATTTTCTCAACACATTTCTAAACATAATAGTTTTAATAACTCATTTCTAATAACTGATTTATTTTATCTTTGCCATGATGACAGTAAATAATATTTGACTAGATATTTTTCAAAATATTAGTATTCAGCTTAAAATGCAATTTAAAGACTTAATTAAGGTAATTAGGTTAAAGTTAGGGTAATTAGGAAAATCGTTATATAACGATGGTTTATTCTCTAGACAGTCAAAAATAAATATTGCTTAAGTGGGCTAATAATACTGACATAATATTAATATTTAAAAACAAATAATAAAACTGCTTTTATTCTAGCTGAAATAAAACAAAGACAAAGACAAAGAAGAAAAAATATTATAGGAAATACTGTGAAAAAATCCTTTTACTGTTAAACATCATTTGGGAAATATTTAAAAAAGAAAACAATTCACAGGAGGGCTTATCATGATGACTTCAACTGTATATGCACACATATGTTAAGCATCCTATAGAAAATAGTCATTTAAAAGAGAGGTATTTACTATAAAAAGCTTAACGGGGGCATTTGTATTGGATCAAACAATATCTAGAATCCATGCTGCTCGTCTTTTTAAAAACACACAGCACAAAGTATTCGTAAAGATTTCCAGCGATTACCACTGGGACTGCATTGCATCTGTCAAAAGCTCATCTGAGATCAATAGCGATCTACTAAACTGTGCGATGATGGATTGATGTTTGAGGACTTCGCCTATATATGTGTGTGTGTGTGTGTGAGATGCTCAGTTTATTTTGCCTTTGTTTCCCCCAATCCCTAATTACATGCGTTCTCATTAGTGTAGAAATGCACGCGTCATTGACACATTGCTGTGTGCCAGCATCTGCTCCCGTTCCAGCCAGATTCATCGATAATACATTGCAGTCTTTTCATACCCACATCTTTCCTGCTTTTGCGGAACATCTTACACACTCTTCCAGGAACTTATTATGTGTCATCATAACATAATGGATTGCGTTATAAAGATGGAAATCGTTAAGGGTTTAATCAGGAAGTGAAATGATTTAATTTCCTAAAAGCTACACAGTTTTAATGTTAAATGTAATACTTACTAATACGACGTATAGCTTACTCATATTCATAATGACTGGGAAATTGCTATCGAAACTATGTTTTAGGTGTATTTGGTAAATCAATTTCATGTTTCTATGTTATTAGCCTTTTTTCAAACTAAAAAAGCAAGAGACAATGGTGGTATTTTCATAATTTTTTTATGTTTATTCATTATTATTATTATTACTATATTAGAATTATTATTATTAGCACTACTATCATCATCATCACCATCATTATTATTATTATTATTATTATTATTATTATTATTATTATTATTATTATTATTATTATTAGCATCACTATCATCTTTATGATTATTATTATTATCATTATTCTAAATATAATAATGATAATCATTATTATTATTAGTAGTAGCAGTAGTTCATCACCATGATTATTATTATTATTATTATTAACATCATCATCATCATCATAATCATTATTATTATTAGCATCACTATTATCTTTAGGGTTATTTTTATTATTATTAATATTATTACTATTATTATCATAATCATCATTATTTCATTATTATTATAATAATCTTCATTATTATTTTCATTCTTTTTATCATCATCATCACTACTATTATCTTAATTATTATTATTATTATTATTATTATTATTATTATTATTATTTTCATTAATATTATTATTATTTTCATCATCATCATCACCATCATCATCATCATCAACATCTTGATTATTATTACTATTATTATCATAATCATCATTTCATTATTATCATAATCAGCATTATTATTTTCATTATTTTTATCATCATAATCATCATCATTACTATTATCTTAATTATTATTATTATCATTATTATTATTATTATTATTATTTTCATTAATATTATTATTATTTTCATCATCATCATCATCAACATCATGATTATTATTACTATTATTATCATAATCATCATCATTATTATTATTATTATTATTATTATTATTATTATTATTATTATTATTTTCAGCATCATCATCGTGATTATTATTACTATTATTATCATAATCATTTTTATTTTGTTAATATTATGATGATCATCATCATCATCATCATGTTCATTTTTATTATTATTGTTATTATTATTATTATTATTATTATATTAAAATGACATATCCAAAAAAATATATATACATATGAATTTTATTTTACAATTATAATGTTCAAGAATAACTTTATGCAATTAAAACATTTCCTCATTTTTTTCATGTCACATGAAAAAAGAACAAAAATTTTCACTTAATCCAATTTAAAAATTTACTTTCAATGAAAGACCATTGACAAGTAGATTCTTTTTATCTCTTTACATACTCAAAACCAAGAATAAACATTTTCAAAAAAAAAAAAAAAGCAAAATACTTTCTGACAGCACAAACAAAGGTTCAACCTAACACGTTTTGCAAAAGCATTTCAAATGGTTTCTCTCTCATTGCAAAAAGGCCATTTGGGACCAATCTCTGGGTTCAAAAATGTAAATGAAAAAAAGAGGGAGAGAAAATTTAAAGAAATGATTTCAAAACTTCTTTAATGAACAGAGTTTTGATGTTAGATGTTTGTGCAGCACCCACAGACAATATCTGATCAAACCAAAGTCAAGATGATTTACAACCTGGATGATTTCCATTTACTGTTAGCAAATGAAATTTCCATCAGTAAAACAACCAAAACAAGTCTTTGAAATAGCTGAATTTTGCTTTTAGGTATTGCCATGTGTGTCCCTTCATTGGGTTTAAAACAAAAAGAAGCAGTAAAAAGTTAAAAAGCAAGTTAAAGTGATCCATAACACAAATAAATAAATATACAAAAAAGAAATAAATAACAATAAAAAAGAAAATTATAGCTGAAAATGTATTAATCCTTCACTCAAAAAATGATTGTGCTGCTTGAATTGGGTGAATTGGGTAGGCTAAATTGTCCGTAGTGTATGTGTGTGAATGAGTATGTATGGATGTTTCCCAGTGATGGGTTGCAGCTGGAAGGGCATCCGCTGTGTAAAAAAAACCACGCTGGTTAAGCTGGCGGTTTATTCTGATGTGGCGACCCCAGATTGATAAAGGGACTAAGCCGAAAAGAAAATGAATGAATGAAAAATAAAATACAATAAAATAAAATTCGCAATATAATGAATTAATTCAAATTAATAATATTAATAAAGATTTTTACCTGTAACCATGGTCCATAGTGAGTAATTCATAAAAGCCGATACTGAATAAATAAATAAATAAATAAATAAATTCAGACAGAACAAAAGTAATACCCATCAACGTCTTATAAAATGAAACCTCAGGTCTTAAGAACCTGAGAGTGAGAAAATGAACTGTAAATGTAAAACTAACTATGTAAACTATGCTGTAAAAGGGTAATTTATCCTATAAAATATTTTTCTTTCCTCATTGACTCAGCCTCATGTCACTGCAGAGAAATGAATTCATCTTTTAAACACAAAAGATATTTTGAATGAAATCAGAGTGATTAAATGGCTATTCACCCAAACCTCTTTATTCTTCAGAACGTTCATATAGAGACGAGGAAATATTAATCCATACGAATCGAGCTGTTTAATTCAAGACATCTGAAGAAACACGATCATCACTTTTTTATCACTTCATTTGGCCTTTATTCTCAAATAAACATTGATTCCTGTGAAACCCATGTGAACAGCTGACACAAATCTCTCAGATATCTTGTAAATATCTTCTTTTGTGTTTTTCGTTTGGGTGTGAAATTACATGAAGGCCAGCAAATGATGACAGAAAATTTACTTTGTGAACTGTCCATCTAAGATCAAAATAATAGGGAAAAAAAGAAACAAAACACGAGACCACAATTTATTACATTTTTTATTCATTCATTCATTCATTCATTCATTCATTCATTCATTCATTCATTCATTCATTTATTTATTTATTTATTTATTTATTTATTTATTTATTTATTTATTTTAATCTGTTAATTAATTTATTAATTTATGTAATTGTTTATTGATTGATTGAAATATTGGTTGAATTAATCAATCATTTATTTATTTATTTAATTTACTTTATTTTTATTCATTTTATTTATTTATTTATTTATTTAACTTTTTATTCATTCATTTATTTATTTATTTATTTTAATTTACTGTTTCATAATTTTTATTAATTGTATTTATTTATTTATTTATTTATTTATCTATTTATTTATCTTTCTTATTTATTTATTTATTTTAATTTACTCTATTTATTGATTTATTAAATTTACTTTTATTGTTTATTGACTAATTGAATTATTGGTTGATTTATTTATTCAGTTATTTACTTATTTGTTTATTTTAATTAACTGCTTATTTATTTTATTTATTTATTTAAAATTTTATTTATTTGTTCATTTTAATTTACTGTTTATTAATTATTATTTATAATATTTATTTATTTAACTTTTTATTCATTTATTTATTATATTCATTTATTTGAATTTACAGTTTATTTATTTTTTTATTTATTTTATCTTTATTGCTTATTGATTGATTGAATTATTGGTTGATTTGTTCAATCAGTTATTTATTTATTTATTCTAATTTACTCTTTATTTATTTTTATTCGTTTTATTTAGTTATTTAACTTTCTATTCATTTATTTATTTAAATTTACTGTTTATTTAATAATTTTCTTATTTATTGATTGATTGATTGATTTGTATATTCAATAATTTATTTATATATTTCTGATTTATTTAGAAAATGACAAATGATCAGAATAACACATGTTTTCATTTGTTGTCATAAAAAAAATAAAAAAATTAATTAATTATTAAAAAAAAAAAAAAAAAAAAAAAAAAAAAAAAAATCGGGATTTTTCCACAATACTTTGATTCATACACATTAAAAAGTGACTAATTTATTATTTGAATTTAATATTAAAAATATACAAAAAAATGTAAATAAATAGATAAAGATTTCACACAAGGGAAACATGTTTAGCTATTATACTATAGTTCCTATATGTATTTCTTCTGGAGAAAGTCTTATTTCTTTTAGTTTGGCTAGGGGAAAAGTTTTACATAATAAAATAACATATATTTTAGCCACTTTTTGAATATGTATGAAATCTTTTTGAATGTTTAGAATTATTTATTTTCAATTAGCTACAGAATAAAATTGCCTAATTACTCTAACTTGCCTAGTTAACCTAATTAACCAAGTTAAGCCTTTAAATGTCACTTTAAGCTGATTACTAGTATCTTGAAAAATATCTAGTCAAATATGATGTTCTGTCATCATGGCAAAGACAAAATAACTTAGTTATTAGAAAGGATATTTCTTTGAATTATTGAAAAAAATGCCTGCATTAAACAGCTCTGGTGAAATATTTAAAAAAGAAATCTGAAATTAGTCATTAAAACTATCACGTTTAAAAATGTGTAAAAAAAAATCTAAACAGAAATTGGAGAAAAAATATTATTCAACTGTATAAATCAGATGTGCCCAAACCTTTTCCTATAAAGGGCCAAAAAGCAAACTTGACTGAGGGCTGAGAGCCGAATATATACCAAACCGTATATATAAAATTAGCCATGGGTAATTTTTTAATTTATTCAGTAATATTTAAAAATAACCAGACAATGCTGCTTTAAATCAAATTGATTAATGCAGAATCATATTTAACATTTTATAATGACCTTGGAACAGTAAAAACATAAACAATCCCATTTATAACACAAGTATATTGCTGAATACACTAGTCAAGCTGACTTTGATTTGATCGTAGATATCTTGTGCAGTTTACTGATAGTGTTCGCATGTTAACAGTCTGATTCCTTTACAGTTTTTAATTGAATCATTTCATTTCAGTTGACGATCACTTCGAAATGAACCACCTCCCCATCATTCTCCCTCTCTTTTCATATGTGTCGGCAAGCCAAATCAAAGGTTACCGTGGGCCAACTTTGGGTATCTGATATAAATATAGGGCCGGGCAATATTGCAAAAAAATGATCACAATATCATGTTTAATATCATTCGATATCGATAATTATCAAATATTTTTTTTACCAATACCTTTAGGAATATTAGGATTTTTGTTATTTAACCACTTTATTTTAATTTACCAACATTACTAAGGCATTACTAACATTACTAAGGTTTTAATAGTCAAAAACCAAAATATTTAAACAAAATATCTCATCTCTTCATAATACAATAAACATAAGTGTTAAAGAGACTTTTAAACTTGATTAATACAATGTTACAAAGTGTGTGCAATGGTAAAGGTAGATCAACATCTGTAAGGTGTCAAATATAATCAACCCAGGCTCATTCTGAGAACGTAGTCCCGTGGACGTTTCTGGAGACTGCGAAATACGTAGCCGGGGGTACGTACGGCTGCATTTCATTTTTTTAAGCGAACGCTGCGGGGCGGTGTGACGCCGTTCCTTTCGGCGCTTGCCGGCCGGCCTCTCGCCTCCGTTAGCTCTGTTAGCTCTTCATGTACTTTGGCGGACTCGTGGCGCAGAGAGGGGCTGACCATGACGACGACCGGGTTCGAGTCCGGGGAAGAGCGGTTCCAGAAATCAGGTAAGAAAAATCCAAAAAATGAAGCGAACAAGTTTGTCACAGGGTGAGAATGTGGTCAAAATCCGAAAACATGGTAAAAATCAGACGAGGGCTTTTCTTTTTCTGGACGGCTTTTGTGAATCGTCGTTGGTTGGGTTTAGGAACGGAGGAGGGTGGGTCAGCCGACTGGCCGGTCGCATGGTCAATCATTCTTTCATCCAGGCAGACAGGCGGAAGGCCATGCGACAGCAGCCTCTATCGGGTTTACGCGAGAACGGCGCGGGAAATAGCGCGCACAGCGGCCTCTCGCGGATTCGCGAAAACAAAAACTGCAAAAATACGTACCTCCCAGGACGTATTTCGCAGTCTCCAGAAACGTCCACGAGACTACGTTCTCAGAATGAGCCTGGGTTGAATATAATGATACAGTAAACTCAAACTCTGTAAACAACACAAATTATGATAATCAAATCTGAGCTTTCAAGTAAAGGAACCATCCATCATTATTCAAGTACATACTGCAATGTTGTAAATTGTGAAGTTGGATGACTACATTACCACTATGCTTAAACTCTATCAGATGGGGAACCAGTGGCTGGGATGAACAAGAAAAGAAACCAAAAAGCCACTCTTGCGGCATCATTTTTATTTACAATCTCCTCACTACTGCTATACGGCACTCATTTTCACATGTTTTTATTCTGACCTGAAGTGACAAGTGCGAGCGCGTGCTTTGTATTTGTCTGAGGTAATTAGTCTGTCGTTATTACTGAAAGGTGCATATTTCATACAAAGTGTGAAGCAGATTAGTTATTTCTAGCGCTCGGGGAATTCGGAAAAGTTCATTTTTTTACGTGTTTTTTTTAAGCACCGCTTGCAAACCATGTGCACGTAATTCTGATGTGCGCATAGTGCACGTTGTGCATGCACCTCTGTTGGAAATGACAAACTGGCACCCTAAGCTTATTGACATTGCTTCCAAGGCGCACATTCAGCAGCCACGTTTTATTAAAACTATAGCGATACATACCTCACTTTTTAAATTATCAATATTGACAATAGTGTTTGGTAAATAAATACTGATATCGATTTTATCTCCCAGCCCTATAAAGGTATATTAAATCACATACAGTGTATATACAGTACGTGTCTAAACCTAAACTAGTATATTTTTAAGTAAGTGCCATATTGCCTCTTTCTTTCTGGCTAATCTCACCTCTTTATTTCAATCCATTTCGACTCTATTTCAGAGGTTGCCACAGCGGAATGAACTGCCAACTGTTCCAGCATATGTTTTACACAGTGGATGCCCTTTCAGCCACAACCCATTCATTCATTAATTCATTTTCTTTTCGGCTTAGTCCCTTTATTAATCCGAGGTCGCCACAACAGAACGAACCGCCAACTTATCCAGCATATGTTTTACACTGCGGAAGCCCTTCCAGCCACAACCCAGTACTGGAAAACACCTATTCACACTCATTCACGCACACACACTCATACACTTTAGCTTACCCAATTCACCTATACGGCATGTCTTTAGACGTAGAAATACCAACTGGTCCAGCCAGCACTCGAACCTGCAACCTTCTTGCTGTGAGCCAACAGTGCTAACCACTGAGCCACCGTGACATCCATTCCATTTCGACTCCATCCTATTAATTAACTTTCCACTGTATAAATAGCAAATAAAAGTCTCCTCACTGTTCATTTTCTCCAGCCCATATTCACCACACGCCAATTAATTCTCCAGCATTACAACTCCCTGACAAAACACTTCCTGCTCAGCCAACACACCCAATATAATCGATTGGGACACGAACAGCATGTGTGTGTGTGCGTGTTGTTGAAACACAGCCAGAATCCCAGCGAATGATCGTGTTTCTGCTCTGGAAAAAAAGCACTGCTGTATAATGAGCCCATCCTCCCTCTCAACACTGTACTTCCTGCTGGGAAGGGGGCGGAGTCACCCCTGAGGTGCCACTCCCTCAGGAAGGAAAGGCTGGATTCGATTGGCTAGAGAGGAAGATCCCTCTGGTGCTTATGCTAATGGGGCCGCTGTGATGTGGAGCTGGATATTCTGAATGTGACTTTGAGGATTGCAGGAAGAAAAGCGCAGACTCTGGTGAAGAATGAAAGGAAGTGGTTTGGCATCAGTTTTTCTCTGACCTGGATTCTTCGGCTTGTGGTAATGAGTGGGTGAAGCTGCTGAATCTTCCAGGAAAGAGATGTGATGGGAAAGGGGTTTGATTTGTTGATGTGTTAGATGTTTTCTTGACCGGATGTCACAGGGAAATCTTTGGGCTTGTTTTACTAATTTCATCTTTTCTAAAAATAAACAATAATAATATATTAATAAAAAGAACACTTAAAATTTGATGAAATGATGCGCATGACTGAAATGCAATATACCAAAAATGTTTTATTTAAAAAAGGCAGGCTGCAAGTCAATTTATCCACCATATATTCGTGTGTTTGTGAAGTTTTTTTTAGCAAATGTTTGATATTTTTATTAAAATACAAAAACCATAATTATAATTATATTTATTCATTCAGTTTCATGGGCTTAGTCTCTATTTCAGAGGTATGAATCGGAATGAACCGCCAACTTATCCAGCATATGTTTTACACAGGAGATGAAACCATTTTTAATATATACATTCAAGTGAGAAAATGTATTTTTTATATATATATATAAAAATAAAAATACAAGCTGCAAGTCAAAATTTTTGGAATAATTTTCAAAATAACTCTCACTAAAACTGTTAAGTTGTGGTTGTTGTTTTAATACAGTAAAATTAATATTACTGTGAAATGTTTGTGGAATTTAACTATTCTTTTTTGTATTATTTTCATGTGATTAAAAAATATTTATTTTATTTGAAAAGCTGCAATTCAAATATTTTACAAAATGTGATTAAGATAAAGCATTTAATGAAAAAAAATCAATAATAAAAAGCAAACTGCAAGTAAATCTTTTGGAATAATTGTCATTAAAAATGTTTTCAATTTAAGAGTCTAACTAAAAGTGTTTATTTCATTAATAATACTGGAAACCCAGAAATATTGAAAAATTAAATTCAAGTAAAAATTTATGAATAACTGTCATTAAAAATGACTTATTAAATCTCTCACTTTTTATTATGGTGGCTTGAAAAGCCAGCATATTGTTATCTATCTTAAACTTATTCTTCTTCTTCTTCTTCTTCTTCTGAGACTAATTTCTAAGTGTATCTCCTCCTAGGCCTTTCAAGCTACATACTTCAAACTTTCGTCAAACCTTCAAACTGGTCTGACTCGGGTTGCTATATCTTTTCTAACCGATCCGACCTTGGGTTTTCCGAAAAACGACCCAGAAAAATCCCAAAAGTCCCATTGACTTAACATTGGGTCAAACTTTGTGAGCTCATAACTCTGCATCAGACTGTCCTACAGACTTCTAACTGGACTCATTTAACTCAGTATAGCCAGCAGCCAATAACTGATGACTTTTTAACTTACTAGCCACTCCCTAGCAACCACTTACAGCACCCTAGCAACTGTCCCATAGACTTCCATTGTAAAAGACTCCCATTGACTTAACATTGGATCAACCTTTGTGAGCTCATAACTCTGCATCAGACTGTCCTACAGACTAGAGTCTGGCCTCATTCAACTCAGTCTAGCCAGCAGCCAATCACTGATTACCTTTAAACTTACTAGCCACTCCCTAGCAACCAATTTCAGCACCCTAGCAACTGTCCCAGAGACTGTGACTAGCTATTCTAACACACGCTAACAGTTTTAACATCCTACTGACATGCTAATCTTGCTAGAAAGGTGCTAGCAACACGATAGTGACATGCTAGTCATGCTAGTAACATGCTAATTCATGCTAGAATCATGCTAAAAACATGCTAATTCATGCTAGAAACAAGCTGATTCATGCTAGAATCATGCTAGTAACATGCTAGTTACATGCTAATTAATGCTAGAATCATGCTAGTTACATGCTAATTCATGCTAGAAACATGCTAATTCATGCTAGAATCATGCTAACAACATGCTAATTCATGCTAGAAACATGCTAGTAACATGCTAATTCATGCTAGAAACATGCTAGTAAAATGCTTATTCATGCTAGAATCATGCTAGTAACATGCTAATTCATGCTAGAAACATGCTAGTAACATGCTAATTCATGCTAGAATCATGCTAATAACATGCTAATTTATGCTAGAAACATGCTAGTAACATGCTAATTCATGCTAGAATCATGCTAGTAACATGCTAATTCATGCTAGAATCATGCTAGTAACATGCTAATTCATGTTAGAATCATGCTAATAACATGCTAATTCATGCTAAAAACATGCTAGTAACATGCTAATTCATGCTAGAATCATGCTAGTAACATGCTAATTCATGCTAGAATCATGCTAATAACATGCCAATTCATGCTAGAAACATGCTAGTAATATGCTAATTCATGCTAGAATCATGCTAGTAACATGCTAATTCATGCTAGAATCATGCTAATAACATGCTAATTCATGCTAGAAACATGCTAATTCATGCTAGAATCATGCTAATAACATGCTAAATCATGCTAGAAACATGCTAGTAACATGCTAATTCATGCTAGAAACATGCTAGTAACATGCTAATTCATGCTAGAAACATGCTAGTAACATGCTAATTCATGCTAGAATCATGCTAATTCATGCTAGAAACATGCTAATTCATGCTAGAATCATGCTAGTAACATGCTGATTCATGCTAGAATCATGCTAGTAACATGCTAATTCATGCTAGAATCATGCTAGTAACATGCTAATTCATGCTAGAAACATGCTAGTAATATGCTAATTCATGCTAGAATCATGCTAGTAACATGCTAATTCATGCTAGAATCATGCTAATAACATGCTAATTCATGCTAGAAACATGCTAATTCATGCTAGAATCATGCTAATAACATGCTAAATCATGCTAGAAACATGCTAGTAACATGCTAATTCATGCTAGAAACATGCTAGTAACATGCTAATTCATGCTAGAATCATGCTAGTAACATGCTAATTCATGCTAGAAACATGCTAGTAACATGCTAACTCATGCTAGAATCATGCTAGTAACATGCTAATTCATGCTAGAATCATGCTAATAACATGCTAAATCATGCTAGAAACATGCTAGTAACATGCTAATTCATGCTAGAAACATGCTAGTAACATGCTAATTCATGTTAGAATCATGCTAGTTACTTGCTAATTCATGCTAGTAACATGCTAATTCAGACTCGGATTTTCAAGCCACCATAAAGTTTGTCCTCAAACTTTAATATCTAGTTTCTTTTACTATAGTAAAAGTAGTATTACTGTAATTTTATTTTTTTTTTTTTTTGGAATTTATTCAAATGATTAAGAAAATGTAATTAATAAAAAAACATAAAACATTTGAAAAAAGCAAACTGCAAGAAAGTTTTGGAATAATTGTCACTAAAAATGTTTATTTATTTAAAAATACTGGAAAGCCAGGATTATTGTTAAATGGTTGTGGAATGTAACCATATTTTTTTTGTAATGTATTCATAAAATTAGGAATATTTATTTATCAAAAAATAAATAAATAAATAAATAAATAAAATTGCAAGCTGCAAGTAAACATTTTGGAATAATTTTCAAAATAATTCTCAGTAAAACAGTTTGAATTTCTATCTTTATATTTATACAAATAAATTTTCTTAATCACATCAATATATATAGAGAGATTGTGGTTAAATTATACAACATTTTTACAATAATACTTGGTTTCCAGTATTATTAAATAAATGAACACATTTAGTGAGACACTTATATTGAAAACATTTGTAATGAAAAGTATTGCAAAAAATGTGTTTTGCAGCTTGCTTTTTTAACTTTTAATTAGTTTTTACATAAAATGTTTATGTCATGTTCTTAATCACATGAATATATTACAAAGAAAAGAGTGGTTAAATTCCACAACCTTTTCGCAGTAATACTGGTTTTACTGTGTGTGTGTGTGTGTGTGCGTGTGCGTGTGCGTGTGTGTGTGTATATAAATTCAAAATAAATGTCTCAGTTTTTTATATAGTAATTACAGCATTACTGTGAAATTTAACCAGAATTTAAAAAAAAAGTATTCAAATGATTAAGAACATTTTTTTACATAAAAAAGCAAGCTGCAAGACAAATTTATGCAATAATTGTCATTAAATGTGTTTTCAAAATAAGTGTCTCAATAAAACAGTTTAGTTATTTTAAAATACTGGAAAGGATAGTAAAATGGATGTGGAATTTAACCATCTTTTTTGTAATATATTCATGTGATTAAGAAAATGTATTTTATTAAAAAAATGCAAGCTGCAAGTACATTTTTAGTCATTATTGCCATAAATTTAAAAAAACTGTTTATAAACTAAACAGTTTATTTATTAAAAACTCTGTAAAACCAGTATTACTGTGAAATAGTTGTGTGATTTAACCACTATTTTATTTATAGATACTTTTTAACAGTTTCAATAATTCTCAAATCAAGTCTCTCGCGAAAATTGTTTCTTTTTTGAAGACAGTAAAAGAAAATGAAATGGTTCTGGAATTTAGCCATAATTTCTTGTAAGTTATTCATGTAATTAAGCAAATGTATTTTATAAAAATTAAAAAGCACGCTGCAAATCCATTTTTTTTTTTTGCAATAATTGTCATAAATTTTTTTTTGTTTTAAAGTGTCTCACTAAAAAAATTTTTTTTTTAAAATAAAAAATATACTGTAAAACCAGTTTTACTGTGAAATGGTTGTGGGGTTTAACCAGCATTTTGTGTAATATATTCATGTGATTGTGAAAAAGGTTAAGCGAATGTTTTTGGCACAGTTTGATATTTTTAATTAAAATACAAAAATCATAATAATAATTATTTATTTTAAAAACATTGACAAAAAAAACCTATGAGTTCTGAATATATGAGATCTATGAAATTTATGAATCTATGAATCTATGACTAATATTTAATCTTACGAAAACATTTAGTTAATGTTGATATGATATTTCTCAACATTATTCATGTTTTTAATTTTCATTATTATTATTATTATTATTAATTTTCCTGCGGCTTAGTCTCTATTTCAGAGGTCGACACAGCGGAATGAACTGCCAACTATTCCAGCATATGTTTTACGCAGTGGATGCCTTTACAGCCACAACCCAGTACTGGGAAACACCCATACACACTCATTCACACACATACACTATAAACAAATTAGTTCATCCAATTCCCCTATGGCGCATGTCTTTGGACTTGTGGGGGAAACCGGAGCACCCAAAGGAAATTATTGTTATTATTATTATTAGTTCATTAATAAAATTTTCACAGCAAACTTATGCTGAAAATCAAGAGATGCTGAAAGACTTTGTATTTTTTTTACTGGACTAAATTTCCTTTTTTTCATTAAACTACTCCATTTTCCCTCTCAAACAGCCCTCCATAAAGTGGATTACCAGAGGATTTATTCCCGCCTCATCCATGTCTTATATTATAGTTACCGCAATAAAGACCACAGACAATCCCACACCAAATCCTTCAATAATCCAGCACTTGTTATCGTCATTTCTAAATGGGAGAAACTGATAATTCCTCCATTGCGATGTATACTGAGTGGTGTGAAATGCAGCATCGAAGACCCTCGCTCAGCCATTAACTTGAAGTCTCTCCATCTGCGTTTTTTCCACACATTTCTAAATCGTTTTAATAACTCATTTCTAATATCTGATTTCTTTTCTCTTTGACAGCACATAATATTTGGTCACACTTCAGGATAATGGTCCATTAGTTAATGCAGTGTTTCCCAACCCTGTTCCTGAAGGCACACCAGCAGTACACATTTTCAACCTCTCCCTAATCAAACACACCTGAATCAACTTATCATAACATCAGAAGAGACTCCAACACCTGAAGTTAATAGGTCAGAAAAGAGAGACATCCAAAATATGTACTGTTGGTGTGCCTCCAGGAACAGAGTTGGGAAACACTGAGTTGATGTATATACTAACATTAACTAATTATGAACAATCATGGAAAGCATTTATTAAACACAGTTCAACATTAACTAATCCATTATTAAAATCTAAAGTTGTGCTTGTTAACATTAGTTAATCCACTGTAAATTAACTTGAACTAACATTATTTACCTTAAATGACATTAACTAATGTTAACAAAGATAAATAAATACATAATAAATGTATTATTAATTGTTTGTTAAGGTTAGTAAATAGATTAACTAACATTAACTAATGGACCATTATTTTAAAGTGTTACCTAATATTTTACTAGATGTTTTTCAGGTTACTAGTATTCAGTTTAAAGTGACATTTAACCCTTTAAGGTGCACTCCTTGATAAATATTTTTTGGTCCACATCTTGTATTGAATAATATGCTGACACCACTCTGATAAATAGTAATAAGTAATTAAATAATAATGATAACCTACAGTATGGATAAAAGGTCAACAAGGTGGTTATGATGCCTGTTAAAGGGTTAAAGGCTTAACTAGGTTAATTAGGCAAGTTAGGGTAATTAGGCAAATCATTGTATAACAATAATTGTATATAAAAAATATATATAGCTTAATGGGGCTAATAGTATTGACCTTAAAAATTATTAAAATAAAAATAAAAACTGCTTTTATTCTAGCTGAAATTAAACAAATAAGACTTTCTCCAGAAGAAAAAATATTATCAGACATACTGTGAAAATTTCCTTACTCTGTTAAACATTATTTGGGAAATATTTGAAAAATGAAGATAAAATAAAATTACAGGAGGGCTTATAACTGTGACAAAAGCAACACTTATATTCAGTTCTAATGGTTTATTATAAATTAAATTGTCTGCACTTTTTGTTTAATGTTATATATAATGTATCTATTCATTAATCATTAATAAAAAAATTTATCTAAATTCATTTATAAAATAAATAAATAAACAAACAAATAATAATCATGATATATATTACATTTATATATTTTATTATTATTATTAATTATTATTAATTATTTTCTTTTTAAAACTGAATTCATACATATAACAAAATAAACAAACTAATAATAATAATAATAATAATAATAATAATAATAATAATAATAATAATAATAATAATAATAATAATAATAAACAATAAATTCTATAATTTTTTTCATTAATCATTTACATATTTTAAACAAATTCATAAATAAAACAAAATAAATAAATAAACCTAAACAAACATATAAATAATAATATATTAATAATAATAACAATTAATAAATAAATAAATAAATAACATTCATTCATTCATTCATTCATTCATTCATTCATTCATTCATTCATTTTCTTTTCCGGCTTAGTCCCTTTGTTAATCTGGGGTCGCCACAGTGGAATGAACCAACTTATCCAGCATATATTTTAAACAAGAGGACGCCATTCCAGCTGACTTCAACTGTTAGGCGATCATGCTCACTATTGTACCACCGTGTCAACCTATTCATATTCATATATAAAATTAAAATAAATAAACAAACAAATAAACAAAGAAACTAATAATAATAATAATAATATTTTTTTCATTAATCATTTAAAATTTTACCTAAATTGTTATATAAAACAAACAAACAACAAACAAACAACAACAACAACAACAACAACAACAACAACAACAACAATAATAATAATAAATTGTTTTTATTTTTAAATTAATTATTTACTTTTTTAAAAAAAATTTAAATTTATGTATAAAAATAAATAAATAAACAAAAGAAACAAACTAATAATAATAATAATAATAATAATAATATATTCGATTTATTTTTTCAATAATCATTTAATTTTTTTAACTAAATTCATACATAAAACAAAAATAAATAAATAAAACAAATAAACAAACAAATACTTCTACCACTACTACTACTACTACTACTACTACTAATAATAATAATGTATTTAATTTTCTTTTCATTATTCATCTCCATTTTTTAAACTAAATTCATATATAAAATAATAATTAATAAATAAAACATATAAACAAACAAATAAACAAGCTAATAAATAAATAAATAAATAAATACAATACAATACTACAAAATCAGATTTATTATCAATAACTGTTTTGCACAAAATTAAAAAAAATCATATCAAAAAAATCAATAATTGCAGGCTGAGTAAGTCAATCAGTATTAATAAAATAAAAGTAGTTGTTTTTGACTTGTGATCTGTGTTTTGCATAATTGGCGTGCTGTAAATCAGTGTATCTGTGCACAGTCAGACGGTTCTCCTGCATTGAGCCTCAGCAGCATTTATTGCTATTCATGGGATTCAGAGCTGTTTCCGATGAATGTGCTCTCGAAAAAAGTGAAGATATTCATATTTCTCTCTCCAGCAAGACTGAACGAGTTGTGAGTTTGATTGCGGACGCTTCGTGTTATGATGGAAAACATTCATATTTATCACATTTAAATCGTGGCGTTTTGAAAGGCAGATTTGAGACGGCTGTACACCTGTTTGTGAATGCAGTTTTTGCCGCCTGTTTAAAAGCTGCTGTTTTGGGACGAGACGGAAGCAATTTGCTATTTTTTTGCGGTTTGTCAATGGAAGGGAAATATCTAGTTTGTGATCATCTTCTGGTGTGTCACTGCTTAGGGAATCCATGTGTCGCAGCATGCATAAATAGAATAATTCTGAAGGGGAAAAAAAGCATTAAAATGTCTATTCGCACAGATATTAAGGCTAGAAACTGCAAGTGAAAAGAGCAAAATATGAACTAATAACTATCATTATGCTGTTGCATTGTATTATGAGTTGGAAAAAATAAAAAGTATTAAAATGTCTATTTGTCAAGATAGTAAAGGTGCAGTAGGTGAATGTCTTCAGAAACATGTTTTGTTGTGCTGGTTGAAAATCAACATTCCACTAGTACTAATTAAAGTAAATGATCTAAATGTATTTATATTATAAGTGGGCATAGATTAATTTTTTTATCTAGATTAATCTCACTGTAATCTTAGAATTAATCTAGATTAATCTCACTGTAATCTTGGAATTAATCTAGATTAATCTAGATTAAAATGGCTCATTTGAATCTGCTGAAGGCATTCAGAATATGTGTGCTACCCAAATAATAAGTCTTTGAGAATAGGTTTCTCAAGCCAGGTGGCGCATTAGACCAGTGGCTCATCTCCTGTTTCCAAAATGCATCACAAACTGCTTGAGAAACTGATCTACTATGATAATTGGTGATGAAAATAAATGATGTTCGATAAGATGTACTTGTGTTTACTAACTGTTTATTCAGTTAAAGATGAATTTTGAACTGTAGGCCTACATTAGCTAAAAACAGCGATTTTTGATTACCTTAATCCGACTAAGTCATAACTGAAGTAAACAGAAATGGAATTAAGACATGTGGAGTATGCATATATTAGTGGCATTACTGAAGTAAACACCGCAATCAAACTATTACCGTCATGTAGGACTTTGCCAAAATTTTTCAACATGATCCACACACGCTAACAGTAAAGAGCTGCACACACACACACACACACACACACGCACACGCACACACACACACACACACACACACACACACACACACACACACACACACACACACAAATGAGGAAAGTTTTTACTTTCCATTTGGCGTGCGTTATTAAATTCCATAACACTCTCACCGGTCCTTACTTTGTATTTGCGTCTAATATCCCAGTTTTGACATGAATGAAATGTTCATGAGTCAAAGTGAAACTGCCAAACTGCAGTTGATGTCAGGCATCCTGCTGATTTGATTCAGAAGGGCACTTTTTGTCAGACGGCTCACCAGTCTACACATGCGGTATACACCCGCACAAAAATATCAAGGTGAAAGTCATCATAGCTTGCGTAGAATAGACCCAGTACCCAACCCAACTTTGAGAATAGATTAATGGCGATATTTTTTTTTATTGAGCGATAAGAGTCTTGCGCGTTAACGCAGCATGTTAACGGCTCACCACTAATTTATATGTATTTTTATATTCTGGGTAAGGCATAAGACTAATAATCGGGCCAATAATTCCCCTAATTCTGATAAGTAGCCCAAACTGTCTGTCTGCAAATGTAAAATTGTAAATCTGCGCACCCGTTCACGTAGATCCGCGGATGCATGTTTATGCAGGCAGCAGTCATGTGGACATGAGCGACAGCGCTAAAAACAAATGCTGAATCAAAACTTTTTAAAATCCTCAATCAATATTGGAGTTAGTTTTACACTTTGGAGTTAGTTTTGCACTTTCTTTTAGACAGGTCATGTCCTGTTTCAAAACTATTTCAGTCACACCAAGCTCACGCAGATTGTGTTGTTTTACGAATGGGTTATATACACAGAAGTGTTGTTCTGCCTCTGAAATCTCCCAGCGAAAGATTGATTTGACTATTTTCAGTTTCATAAGATCTTTTTACAGCATCGATAAAGTAGATTTGTATTTAGTTTAACAACAAAACATCAGTAAGTAGCGCTATTCCACCTAGCCTGCTGTACTGAGCTGAAGTTGGTTTTATATTCACATTAATTCATTTTTGAACACTGACAACCTGTGACGGGCCTCCTATAATGTTTACCGCTACTCTGAATATTCGGTCTGAAGTAGCATGTAATTATGGCTTAGTAATAAGTGTAATTCCTGCAGCCTGCAGACCAACCACTAATACAGTAGTCACTTTAGGACAAAGCATGTAAGAGAGTATGACTGATAAGCCTTGGAGTAACGATTGATGACCAACTAAACTTCTCTGTCCACATTTCTAGAACTGCTCGATCTTGCAGATTCGCACTCTATAACATCAGAAAGGTCCGACCCTTCCTATCTGAACATACAGCTCAACTCATTGTTCAAGCTCTTGTTCTCTCCAAACTGGATTATTGCAACTCTCTACTAGCCGGGCTTCCAGCTAATTCTATCAAACTTCTTCAGCTGCTTCAGAACGCAGCAGCACGAGTGGTCTTTGATGAACCCAAAAGAGCACATGTCACTCCGCTACTCACCCGTTTGCACTGGCTGCCAGTTGCTGCTCGCATCAAATTCAAAGCTCTGATGTTTGCTTACAAAGCGACCTCTGGCTTTGCTCCTTCTTATCTGCTCTCACTTCTGCAGATTTATGTGCCCTCCAGAAACTTGCGTTCTGTGAATGAACGTCGCCTCGCGGTTCCATCCCTAAGAGGGAAGAAATCACTTTCCCGAACTCTCACATTCAATCTGCCCAGTTGGTGGAATGAACTCCCTAACTACATCAGAACAGCAGAGTCACTTGCTGTCTTCAAGAAACGACTAAAAACTCAACTATTTAGTCTCCACTTTCCTTCCTAATATTAACTGCCTCTCTGGCTATACCACTAACTGTACTCTCTCTCAAAAAAAAAAAAAAAATTCTAATGCTTTGCTTCTTAGACTTTACACACCTGAAACTTGTCTATAGCACATAAAAGCGTCTGCTAAATGACTAAATGTAAATGTAAATGTAAGTGAGACTGATGAGAGAGTGATGACAAGTTTAGCTTGCTAACTGCATAACTGAAAACGTGCTAGATATAATACAGTTTTTTGTTCAGAATTGTTCAGCATTATAAAGTACTGTAAAGTTTCTAACTGGAGAATGACATGATCTAGTGGGTCTCTGTCATCTTTAATGTGCACGTTCGCGATTTCAGGAGGCGTAGCTTTGGATGACAGGGGAGGGATTGTATTTGAAAGATATTATGCTATCCGGTTGGCATTTACTCAAGCGAAAAGAGTAAAATATAACAATCATCATTATGCTGTATATTACAATACGAGTTGGAAATATTGTTTTGTATATTTTTGTTAAATTGAATGTAAAAATATGCAGATTAAATATGCAGACACTTTTTAAAAGATTAATAAAATAAAATAAAATAAAATAAAATAAAAAAATAAAAAATAAAATAAAATAAAATAAAATAAAATAAAATAAAATAAAATAAAATAAAATGAAATTATTAAATAACAGTGTGCTTACATTAATATTATTAACATTGTCTAAATTAAATAAGTACTGCAAAGGGAGAAAACAAGGTATTAAATTAAATTCTATATAATTTGATTTGATTTTAATTTATTTGATTTGATTTTAATTTATTTGATTTTATATGATTTGATTTAATTTGATTTATTTTTTGCTTAATTTAATTTTATTTTATTTACAGTTAGAGTTATTAAATAACAGTGGGTTTACTACTAATGTATCAATAATATTATTAACATTGTCTAAATTGATAAGAAAAAAAAGATATTAAACTAAATTCCACTTTATAAAATAACAGAAAATAACAGAAAATAAAATAAACAAGAGATATTATGTAATGTAATGTGTATTTATATAGCACATTTATACCCAAAGTGCTTCACAATCATGCGGGGGGGGGGGGGGATTGTTGGTCGGCACCATCAGTGTGCAGCATCCACTTGGATGATTTGACGGCAGCCACAGGACAGCGATAGCTACAGGTGGAACGAAGAGCCAATTTGGTGGATGGGTATGATTGGGAGGCCATAATCATAAGGGCCGTTTGAGGGACTTTGTACTCAGGACCTCGGTTTAACATCTCATCCAAAAGATGCAATAAGAGCTTATTAATATTAAATAACAGTTGGTTTACTACTAATCTATCATTAATATTATTAATATTTTCTCATTTAAAGTTCTGGATGAGGAAAATAAATAAATAAATAAATAAATAAATAAATAAATAAATTATTTAACTAATTAAGTAATTAATTAAAATAAAATAAAATTCCACTTTATTGCATTTTATTTACAAAAGTTGCTAAATAACAGTAAGTTTACTACTAATGTATCATTAATATTAATAATTAAATAAGTAGCAAAGAAGGAAATACACATTTTTTTAATTTAATTAAATTAGTAAATTAAATTAAACTATATATAATTTAATTTGATTTAATTTTAATTGGCTTTAAATCAAATTTATTCAATTTGTTATTATTTTAGTTTATTTGCATCACAAGTTATTAAATATACATATTTAATAATGAATTAGCATTAACATTGTCTAGATAAAGAAAGCAGTAATTTCTAGCACAATTATCTTACCATTAGATCGTTCTTTATTGTTTATTTATTTATTTCTTTTTCCTTTTTTAAAAGGCACCAATGATAAAAAATGATCTTTTTTAAGCTGTTTAGACAGAACTGTGTGTAGGTATAGTGTGTCCACTGTCATATTGGGGTGATATAAACGCAATAAGTCTCATTTTTAAAATTTCCTGACGTTAAAATAGCATCCAAATCCCCCTATTTTAAGGCCGACCGCAACGTGACGCAGGAGTGCGTTTTCCCCACCCGCCGAATTGATTGACAGCTGCATATTAACTGTTACTATTAACTGTTACTCTGTAGTAACACGTATAATCATATCAACAAAACAGGATGTGCACAAAGCAACTGGGATTAAAAGATCTGTTCAGCTCTCTGTGATTGTACAATTGTAAAAGCAGACGCTTTAATCCCGGTTTGTGGGTGTTAAATTAGGTTTATTTTGCACTTTAACATAACGGATATCCATACAGCAGTGGATATTAATGCTAAATGCGTGCACTGTCTCCACAACAAATACATCCAATAATCATTGGTAAAGTTCTTACTGTAGTATTTCTCACAAACGTTATGTGAGATCTGCTTCCTTCATGTCTGTTTGTTGTCTGATGCAGCCAAGGGCGGAGATTGAGGCACACTGACAGGCATGTGGGAACGGTGGGCGGGGAGAACTAGCATTAAAGGCACAGGACACAAAAACAGCAAACAGCTGTGAAAAGTGAATATTTAAGGCTGGAGTGCAGGAGAAGAACACCCATATAATGAAAAAGCCTTTTGAAATCTGCAAACACGTATAGATAAACTGCAACAAAATAAAGACTTAGACTGTGTTTTGGATGGCTTCCTTACATGTTTGGTGTTAGAGGGTTGAGCAGATGTTATTGACCTGCTTGATCAACATCAGGAGTAAATGAGAAAGCGGTGTGTAATTTGTGCTGTCTGCCCCACGTCACAATTCATTAAGCAATATTTCACCTCAGGTCTAAATTAGACTATATTTAATAAGGCTTAATAGAGAGACACGCAGCCTCAAAATATTCTGCCAATTTTGAGTAATTATGTGGGGTTTTTTCTTTGGAAGACGCTATGGCGCTTCATTTTCTTCATTTATTATGTTCAGTGTAATATGGGACTTTTTTTTACAGTATAATTGATGTTGACAACTTTTCTTTTCAAAGGTAACTTTGGAAAGATTGAAAATGTTTGGACGTGTCTTCTTTAATATGATCATTTTAGAATAAATGCATGTAAAATTAAAATAAAGTCAATTATTTCACAAACACACACACACAAGGATGCACACAAACACAAAACACATACACAGACAGACACACATACATGCACATGCACACGCACGCACACACACACACACACACGCACACACACGCACACACACACACACACACACACACACACACACACACACACACACACATACACACACATACACACACAGACACACACAGACACACACACACACACACAAATTCAAACACACACACAGACACACGCACGCACGCACACATACAGGGCATCCAGAAAGTATTCATAGCGCTTCACTTTTTCCACATTTTCAGATCTCTTTAGAGATGCTCAATAGGATTTAGGATTGGGCTCTGGTTGGGCCACTCAAAGACATTCACCGAGTTGTTGTGAAGCCACTCCATTGATATTTTGGCAGTGTGCTTTGGGTAATTGTCCTGCTGGAAGATGAACCGTTGCCCTAGTCTGAGGTCAAGAGCACTCTGAAGCAGGTTTTCATTCAGGATGTCTCCGTACATTGCTGCATTCATCTTTTCCTCTATCCTGACTAGTCTTCCAGTTTCTGCTGCTGAAAAACATCCCCACAGCATGATGGTATTAGCCTGATGATGAGCGGTGCCTGGTTTTCTCCAAACGTAACTCCTGGCATTCACTCCAAAGAGTTCAATTTTAGTCTCATCAGACCAAAGAATTTTGTTTCTTCTAGTCTAAGAGTCCTTCAGATGCCTTTAGGCAAATTCTAGGCAGGGTTTGGCTCCGTCGGGCCACTCTACCATACAAGCCTGATTGGTGGATTACTGCACAGATGGTTGTCCTTCTAGAAGGTTCTCCTCTCTCCACAGAAGAATGCTGGAGCTCAGTGACCATTGGGTTATTGATCACTTCCCTGACTAAGGCCCTTCTCCCCTGATCACTCAGTTTAGATGGCCGCCAGCTCTACAAAGAGTCCCGGTGGTTCCAAACATCTTCCACTTATGGATGATGGAGGCCACTGTGCTCATTAGAACTTTCAGAGCAGCATAAAATTTTTCTGTAACCTTCCCTAGCCTTGTGCCTCGAGACAACCCTGTCTTGGAGGTCAGACAATTCCTTTATCTTCATGCTTGGTTTGTGCTTTGACATGCACTGTCAACCCTGGGACCTTATATAGACAGGTGTATGCCTTTACAAATCATGTCCAATCAACTGAATTTACCACAGGTGAACTCAATTAAGCTGCTGAAACATCTCAAGAATGATCAGTGGAAACAGAATGTACCTGAGCTCAATTTAGAGCTTCACAACAAAGGCTGTGAATACTGATGTGAGTTTTTTATTTTTAATAAATTTGCAACAATTTCAAAAAATCTTTTTTCACTTTGTCATTATGGGGTATTGTGTGTAGAATTTTGAGGAAATAAATGAGTTTAATCCATTTTGGAATAAGGCTGTAACAGAAAAACTTGTGGAAAAAGTGAAGCGCTATCAATACTTTCCATATGCACTGTATAAACACACACAAACACAAATTCAAACAAACACACAGACAAATTCAAACAGACACACACACACACACACACACACACACAGTCCCACTCTGCATATTATTTCACGATGCCATACAATGATAAATTGCCTTCTCAAAGCAAGCGTGTGACTCAAATCTGCTTGTGTTTGTATATTTTGCACATTTGTACGTGTCTGTGATACAACATAATCCTTTCACTCCTCCGTTCTGTCACCAACAACAAAAATCCCTCTCCAAAAAAAAAATAAATAAACAAAATAAATCTGAATTTTACAGATTTCGAAAAAAAACCTTGCAGCCAACACGCAGTCAGAAGCAGCCTTGATCAGCTGAGCTATTCAGGTCTGTTTTGGATGTCGATTGGAGGCCCAACATCTCGCACATCTAAAAATACAGGCTCAGTCTTCAGTCTGTCTCGTTCTGCAGCAAAATATAGTGTTTTTTTAGGCAGGCGCTCATTGAGAAACAATATATTTTGAAGCGTGTCTTCCCTTGCGAGGGTGACAGAGCCGCGCCACCGGCGTCTTTCCCCAAAACAGCTGTCGGCCTTAAACACCACATGTCACTGAAAACACCACACTCTCCGAAACGCAGGATTCATATGCTGATGAGACACTCGCAAGCAAATAAATCAGCTCAGCGGCGAAGAAACAAGCCCTCGGCAGACTTACACACACTCGCTTACCCAAGTTCACTTCACTTAATTCTCAAAAAGAACATGCACTAACACTGAAACTTCCAGAATTCTAGAACTATTAGAATTACCAGTGTTCATTCCGACTGTTCTCATATAAGACGTCATATTATCACGTCATATTTACATTCAAAGTTTCTCTTGAGATATTAAAATTAAGCTTTGAATGCCTGTCATTATATTCACTTAAGTCAAATACGATGACAGACTTAAAATACCACCTTTTTGGTAATACAGCCTATGAATGTAGTTAGGCTACAGCACCTGCGAATGTCCACAACTTTCATATTTACTTTCTCGAGAAGGCTTTTCACAGCACTGAATATCCTGTTTTAAAAGACATACTGTATCTGAAGTAAAGTGAAGTTTTTGGCAACCAGAAGTTGTGTTTATGATTGCAGGAAGTTGCTAGGCAACAGAGGTACACATATTTTACACAAGTAAATATTGGGGGATATATATATATATATATATATATATATATATATATATATATATATATATATATATATATATATATATATATATATATATATATATACATACATACATACATACATATATATATATATATATATATATATATATATATATATATATATATATATATATATACACACACACAGGCCACTTTATTAGGTACACCTGTCCAACTGCTCATTAGCAAAATATTTAATCAGCCAATCACATGGCAGCAACTCAATGCATTTAGGCATGTAGACATGATCAAGACGATCTCCTGCAGAGATGATAGAAAGTCAACAGTAACTCAATCACTTGTTATAACTGAGGTATGTAGAACATAAGAGCATCTCTGAACGCACGACACGTCCAACCTTGAGGCGGATGGGCTACAGCAGCAGAAGACCACACCGGTACAACTCCTTTCAGATAAGAACAGGAAAATTAGGCTACAATTCACACAGGCTCACCCAAACTGGACAATAAAAGATTGGAAAAGCGTTGCCTGGTCTAATGAGTTTCGATTTCTACTGTGACATTCGGATGGTAGGGTCAGAATTTGGCATCAACAACATGAAAGCATGGATCCATCCTGCCTTGTATCAACGGTTCAGGCTAGTGGTGGTGGTGCAATGGTGTAGGAGATATTTTTTGGCACACTTTGGGCTAATTAGTACCAATTGAGCATCGTGTCAACTTCACAGCCTATCTGAGTATTGTTGCTGACCATGTCCATCCCTTTGGAATTTGTTGAAATGGGACAAATCTGCAGCAACTGCGTGATGCTATCATTTCAATATGGACCAAAATCTCAGTACCTTGTTAAATCTATGCCAAAAAAGGATTAAGGCAGTTCTGAAGGCAAAAGTGGGTCCAACCTGGTACTAGTAAGGTGTACCTACTAAAGTGGCCAGTGTGTGTATATATATAATATATTATTTATCCATAGTGAGTGCACACACATTATGTGAATACATACTTTTATTTTAGATGCGGTAGAGATCATGGCTGTGCTTGTAAATGACACGGATGACACGGGCATATCTAATAGTATCATGTGTAAGCTACCTCGTCCAAAATATTTTTTGAACATATTTGCTATTTGGCTAATCCCAATTCTCTAAGGTTGTACAGATGAATGAAGGCTCTGGTTCATACTACTAATCTTTGATTTAAAGTGCATACAGCTTTAATCCATATAGCTGCAGCTGGAATTTAATGAGAAATATTTCAATTTTTTAATAAATTACTTTATTTATTTTAGCAATGTCTACCCCTACCCCGACCCAAAACCCAACCACCATAGTAACGTAAAAACAGTAATTATTCATATTTTTCTATAAATTACCCATCAAAATTATAATCAACTTTTTAAGCTATATTAATGTGAGTATCCGCAGCTGTATCCCTACTAGACGTGACCTCAAAACTGACTGGAGCTATCTGTGCCTTTATAGCACACCATCTAGCCAATCAGAATCGAGAATTTCAACAGATCAGGAAATAAAGAAAGAAAAATTTATTATTTGTCAAGTCAAAAATGTTACATTTAAATGTGGTCAAATTTGGTTAATTTCTGTCAGTTACTACAACTACTGCAAATAATAATAATAATAATAATAAATGTGACAAGGTGGCTCAGTGGTTAGCACCGTCACCTCACAGCAAGAAGGTCGCTGGATCACTCTGCTATTTATTTATTTAATTGTATTATATTTTCATTACAGCAGTATTACAATAACAGTGGCTTTACCTGAAATAGTTGCTATACTAGTAATGTATCATTAATATTACTAACATTGTGTAAATTAAATGAAAATACTACATTGACAACCAAATAAACTGGGCCATAAAATAATCCTTTTACCTCCTGACTTCCTCATGTTATGAAGCGGACAGGAGACAGAGGTAAGGAAACGTTAGGGTGTTTATTAAATGACAACAAGGAGCACATGAAGGATAGCCAGGAGGATCAGGAATGATGTTGGGGTCTTTTCCTCCGTGGCTGGGTAATAGGAATACACGAGGATGGACAGCACACACCAGATACAGCTGACAGAGGATGACACAGACTTGGAAGGACTGGAAGACAGGACGATTCGGGAGGACCAGGAAGACTAGGAGGAATACAAAGAGAACAGGTAAGTAAATCGTTTGTTTTAGCTGAGGATGACTACGCTGAGTGGTCGCTCAGTTGTCCGCTTTCGTCGAGACGAGCCCGGACAATGAGCGACTGGAGTGCTGTGCTTTTATCTGGTGCTCGTGAATGTGATGCAGCTGTGTGCTCATTAGAAGTCAGGTGATGGTGATCTTCGTGAGTGGGGATCGTGAGAGCCTGACCAATCCGTGACAGTACCCCCCTCCCCAGGGCCCGCTCCTGAGGGCCGACACCTCCGACGCCGTGGTGGTCTCCCTCTGCCTCTAGGCGCTGGGAACTCAGGGTGGCTCTCATGAAACTCCACCATGAGACTAGGATCGAGAATATCAGCTCTGGGAACCCATGTCCTTTCTTCGGGCCGTACCCTTCCCAGTCCACCAGGTACTCCAACTGGCCACCACGACGTCGGGAACGCAAGATCTCCTTCACTGCGTAGACGGCTCCTTCTTCTAGGAGCAGTGGAGGAGGGGGTTCCTCTTCGTGGTCAGGCTCTGTGGAGGGAAGAACAGGATCGTGATAGGGTTTCAGGAGTGATACGTGGAATGTAGGGTGAATACGGTAGTGAGAGGGTAATTGTAGTTTGTAGGTGACGGGGTTAACCTGTTCCACGATGGTGAAGGGACCAACAAATCGGGGACTTAACTTGCGAGAGGGCAGTCGCATGCGTATGTCCCGGGTGGATAGCCACACCTTTTGTCCGGGTGTGTATCTGGGTTCTTCAGACCTTCTTCTATCGGCGGTTACCTTGCTTCGACGGACTGCCCTCTGCAGATGTTGATGAGCCTCGTCCCAGACTCTCTCGCTCTCCCGGAACCAGTGATCCACTGCGGGGACATCAGATGGTTCGCCATCCCAGGGAAAGAGCGGTGGTTGGAAGCCCAGGACGCACTGGAATGGCGTGAGTCCGGTGGAGGGTTGCCGCAGTGAATTTTGGGCATATTCTGCCCAGCCCAAATACTGGCTCCAGGAGCTCTGGTGACCACTGCAGAAGGTCCTCAGGAACCGTCCCACCTCCTGAATCTTCCTCTCTGTCTGCCCGTTGGTTTGGGGATGATATCCAGAAGAGAGGCTGACGGCCACACCTAGGAGCTTGAAGAAGGCTTTCCATAGACGTGAGATGAACTGTGGACCTCTGTCCGACACAATATCTTCTGGAATACCAAATGACCTGAAGACTTGATTAAAGATATTGTCGGCTGTTTCAAAGGCTGTGGGAAGACCTTTCAGAGGGATTAGTTTGACAAACTTTGAGAATCTATCTACGATGACTAGAATACAGGTATTACCTTCTGACGAAGGGAGGTCAGTGATAAAGTCCACTCCTAGGTGTGACCAGGGACGGTTCGGAATCGGCAAGGGATGGAGCTTTCCAGCGGGTAGATGACGTGGGCTCTTGGATTGGGCACAGTCCTTACAGCCCTGAACATATTGCCTCACATCCCTTGCCATGTTTGGCCACCAGAATCGTTGGGATACTAGCGAGAGAGTATTGTTGATCCCTGGATGTCCAGTGCCTAGCGAGGTATGTAAGGAGTGGATCAGATCTACCCGGTGTTCAGGTGGTATGAACTGCCGATGAGGAGGGCATCCCGGCGGAGCAGGGGCTTCCGGAGTGGCAACGACTGGAGGAGCGTTCCAGGTGATCGGACAAATGGAGATGTGTTCGGGAAGAATCTTCGTTGGGAGTTCTTCATGATCGTGATGCTCGTGTAAACGAGAGAGAGCGTCTGCTCTTAGATTCTTGGGTCCTGGACGATAGGAAATGGAGAAATCAAAACGTGAGAAGAAAAGTGACCATCTGGCTTGACGTGGACATAGTCTCTTGGCCTCTTTGATATATTGGAGGTTTTTGTGATCTGTGATCACCTGGAACGGATGTTTGGCTCCCTCCAACCAGTGACGCCACTCCTCCAAGGCTAGCTTGATTGCTAGAAGCTCCCTGTCTCCTATGCTGTAATTCTGCTCCGCCGGGCTCAACTTCCGAGAGAAATAGGCACAGGGATGCAGTCGGGGCGGTGTATCATGATGTTGGGATAATACTGCCCCGACGCCGGTGGTGGATGCGTCCACTTCCACCACGAAAGGAAGATTTGGGTCAGGATGAGTCAGGAGTGGGGCCCTTGTGAACTCCTTCTTAAGAAGGCGGAAGGCTGCGGCTGCTTCTTTGGTCCACTCCAGTCCTTTGGGTTTACCCTTGAGGAGATTAGTGAGAGGTGATGTAATCCTGCTGTAGTCCTTGATAAACCGTCTATAAAAGTTAGCAAACCCAAGAAACCTCTGGAGCTCCTTAATGGAAGTGGGTTCTGACCAGGATAGAACAGCCTCAATTTTCTTCCCATCCATACGTATACCGGTTTGGTCAATGATGTATCCCAAGAAATGAATCGACTTCTGGTGGAATGAGCATTTCTCCGCTTTGAGGTAGAGGTGATGTTCTCTCAATGTGTGTAGGACCTCCGCAACGTGTTGGCGATGTTCGGCCTCACTCCGGGAGTAAATGAGGATGTCATCTATGTACACTATTACAAAGTGGTGAAGAAACTCCCGGAGGACTTCATGAATGAAGTTTTGGAATACGGAGGGGGCGTTGACCAGACCGTAAGGCATGACCTCATATTCATAGTGGCCAGTAGGGTCACGAATGCTGTCTTCCATTGGTCCCCCTCACGTATTCTTATCAGATTATACGCGCTGCGGAGGTCCAATTTAGTGAAGACTTTAGCTTCTCGGAGCTGTTCCAAAGCGGCTGGTACCAGAGGAAGGGGATATCGGTATTTTACTGTACCGTTATTTAGGACCCTGTAGTCGATGCATGGACGCAGCCCTCCGTCCTTCTTGGCCACAAAGAAGAAGCTTGAGGCGGCTGGTGATTTTGAGTGACGTATGTACCCCTGACTCAGAGCCTCCCTTATGTAATCTTCCATTGCCTGATTCTCTGGAAGCGAGAGCGGGTAGATCCTACCTCTTGGCAACTGGGCATCTGGAACTAGGTCGATCGCGCAGTCCCATGGCCGATGCGGCGGTAGCTGGGAAGCTCTCTTGGGGCAGAAGACATCATGAAAGGAGCTGTACTCCTTAGGAATGTGGATAGACTGCTTCTCAGGAGGACTCTCGACCGATGTTGTAAACAAAGAAATGGGGTTCCGACCTTGAAGAGGGAGATTTGGAAAACAGGTAGGTGTACATCCAGATCCCCATTTCTTTATCTCTCCTGTGCCCCAAGAGATGATGGGATCGTGCTTCACCAGCCACGGGCGCCCTAGAATGATGTCCATATTTGCACCCTCCAGAACCAGAAATTGAATCCTCTCTTGATGTAACAACCCCACTTGAAGAAGGATGTCTTCGCATTGTCGATGGATACGGGTCGAAGATCGAGTGCACTGGGTTATCGGTTGTATCTGGTATATATGCGAGGACGCCTCAGTACGTAGGTGGAGTTGACGACAGAGGGATTGGGAGATGAAGTTCCCTGCTGACCCGGAGTCGATGAGGGCTGTGACAAGGAGAGAAATAGAGGCAGTAGTTATTTGTACGGTGGTAGTAAGTGGTTTACATTGTTCAATATTCGTACTGAATACACTCACTGAAGTCCGAATGGGACGAAGGGGACACTCCATACGGGTGTGTCCACTGACACCGCAGTATAGACACAGACCCCGGGTCAGCCTCCTCTGTCGTTCCGCTGATGTCAGTCTTCCAGACTCTATTATCATGGGTTCTGGTTCTGGAGAGGCTGTTGACTCAGGCGATTGGAGGAGTGCAGACGAGGGGGTGATGGTGTCCTGTTGATAGGAACGGAGACGATCGGAACATCGGAGAGAATGTTGGATGAATCTCTCCAGACCCATAGTATCATCTAATGTGGCCAGCTGGATTCGGAGAGTGGGTTCCAAGCCGAGCCGGTACGTGGTCAACAACGATCTCTCATTCCATCCACTTGCAGCTGCTAGAGTGCGAAACCGGAGAGCATATTCCTGTGTAGCTAGAGTACCTTGCTTTAGATGATACAGCTGCTCTCCAGCGGCTACTTCCCCATCAGAACGTCCAAACACCTCTTTGAAATACTCCGTGAAGGTAGTGATGGAATTCATGACCGGCCCGGCTTGGTTCCAGATCGTCTCAGCCCATTTAAGTGCAGGTCCAGAGAGTAGTGATACGATGTAGGCGATCTTTGACTTATCTGTGGGATATAGAGAAGGTTGCATTTCGAATATGAGGGAACATTGTAACAGAAAACCATTGCACTCCCCCGCTCCGCCTGAGTAGGGCGCTGGTCGGGCCATGGGACTGGAAGGAAGGGCCGAAGAAGAAACTGTGGAGGCGGAAGTGCTCGGTGCTGGTGGTGCGTTGGAAAGTGGAGCTGGTGGCTGTAGAATCCGCTTCAACTGGTCCACCAGCTCTTGAAAGTGATCGGGGGTGCTCATGTTGTCGTCGTTAAGGGTCCGGGCTTCTGTTATGAAGCGGACAGGAGACAGAGGTAAGGAAACGTTAGGGTGTTTATTAAATGACAACAAGGAGCACATGAAGGATAGCCAGGAGGATCAGGAATGATGTTGGGGTCTTTTCCTCCGTGGCTGGGTAATAGGAATACACGAGGATGGACAGCACACACCAGATACAGCTGACAGAGGATGACACAGACTTGGAAGGACTGGAAGACAGGACGATTCGGGAGGACCAGGAAGACTAGGAGGAATACAAAGAGAACAGGTAAGTAAATCGTTTGTTTTAGCTGAGGATGACTACGCTGAGTGGTCGCTCAGTTGTCCGCTTTCGTCGAGACGAGCCCGGACAATGAGCGACTGGAGTGCTGTGCTTTTATCTGGTGCTCGTGAATGTGATGCAGCTGTGTGCTC